>NC_092817.1:52716126-52988626 GCF_023375885.2 Dermacentor andersoni | reverse complement strand
GTAGAAAGGATTGGGGGCCAGAGACTGCATTATTATATGTTTTTGCCCGGGGGATCTCGTTTTGTTCTCGCAAACTTGCCAGGATGTTCTCGTTAGAGTACCCGGATAACGGCTCTGGCTTTCGGCTCAAGGTCACTTGAAGGTCGCCGACAACGGGAGCTAAAAGTATTTCATGCTTAAAACAGTCCCCGTCAAAGACCAGAATAATATGGCGCATAGACGCCATCGTGCCCGCGATGCTTGGGTCACTAGTACGGTGAGAAGCTACGTATGCGACGTCCCGACAAGGTTATATATTGTCACGTAGTAGTAGTGACGGTAACTTTTATTGGGCGAACTTGTGCCTACAAAAGCAAGTTACACTCAAAGCACAGCAATAGCGGCGAACACGGTCGGCGATCGTCGAAATCTGATCTGCCGGGCAAGAGCGTCGGCTTTTATACACGAGTTATCGAAGGTTCCAGTGTAATTGGTGGTGCCCGCATGTCTTCCCGAAAGTTCTACACAATTTACGTTGCACAAGCTATCAGATTACAAAAGATTCGATGACAACAGAACCATCGACAAGTACACGTGACAATATAGACAATTTACAGGCCCATATCTATGGGCGCAGCCATATGTGGTCACGTGACCGCATCCGCCATTGAAATACTTCTGATCGACATTTGTTTGCTCATTTACAATGGCCACGGCGGCTGCAGGAACGGATCAGACAGCCCCTATTTCGGCCCCGACGCTGCGCATTGAGTCGGTAAACGACATAAAACTTTAGTTAAAGCGGCAGAGGCTTTGTAAATACACCTTTCCTTAATCCGTTTAGTCTGCGCTGCATTTACCCTCTTATGCCTTCCTTAATGGAATGGCCAACAGCCCGACGTGCGATGCATGCAGCAGGGAAGAGACGCTGGCACACTTTATCTGCATCTGCCCGCCTTATAGTGCAGAAAGGCAAGTGATGTGCACAGTGTGGGACAAATTGGACAATCGTTCCCTATCAGAACTAAATGCTCTAGGCCAGTGCTCCCAAAGAACATCCATGCAGAAGGCCTTATTCGCGTTACTAAGATTTCTACGGCCTATATGTACCTTCACGATAGACTTTATGGAACGGCGCCCTCTACCGCTCTATAGTGTACGCGTTTTGTTTGTGCTCGTCTCCCTCTTTCTCCCCTTTCCGCTCTCTTTCTCTTTTTATCCCCCTACTCCTACCCCTTGTGCAGGATGGCCAACCGGAACTACCACTGGTTAACCTCACTGTCTTTCTACGCATCCTTTCTCTCTCTCTCTTGCGTGATCTGCGCGATCAGAATTTTTCATAATCAGCAAGTGTGCGAGAATTTTTGGCGCGAATCTCTTAATTGCGTTGGAACTTGAGAGGTAACAGAACCCCTATAGCAAGCAAGGCGTCGCAGTCTCGATAATCTTAGTTGCGAGATTGCGACGTGGTTTGTTATGTGATTGCTTATGTACTTATTTTGTGGGAGCTTTCGACATAGATAATTTATAATTGTTGAATTGTCGCGCAAATAAAGTGCGCCTCTTAAAGAAACCGAGTTGAAGGGACGGAATCAGAGTATGTCTGCGAATGGTGTGATAAGAAAACACAGGCTATAGCCTGTGTGCACGAGCTGTGCACTATAGTTCACAGCTCGTGTAGTACATATACGTGTAACCCAAGTGCAAAAGAAACAGACCATGCCCCCTCCTCTCCTAGTAACGTATTGACCGCAGTTGTCTAATCAGGTGCTGAATTCACAAACCTTTTCGTTCGTAGTGCTCTCTGCCATTGACCGACCGCTTTCGCTATTAATAAGTCCAGCATCGAGGCTGGATACGATTTTCTCCTACGAACAATTAATTATAGCCTAAGAGCGTCCAGTGAATACAGGCTGAGAACTGCATGTTACACTTTCGACATATAATGACACAGATCATTGTATCTTATTTTTATGCTGTTTCCACATTGCCTGAATGTGGGATTCGAACTGCATGTTACAATTTCGACATATAGTGGTACAGGTCATGGTATCTTATGTTTATGCTGTTCCACATTGCATGTTACACTTTCGACATATAATAGTACAGGTCCTGGTATCTTATGTTTATGCTGTTGCCACATTGCCTGAATGTGGGCTCAGAACTGTATATATGTTACACTTTCGACATATAGTGGTACAGGTCATGGTATCTTATGTTTATGCTGTTCCACATTGCCTGAATAACATCCTTAGGTATATTAGTGATAGCGATAGCTTTGCTGCCTCAAGTGACTCAAAAACGAAGTTCGAAACTGGAGCAAGGCTGCAGGAGGAGGAGCAGGAGGAGGAGGAGGAGGAAAGGCGCTCGTGATAAAACTTTAGCACGCAAATATTGCATATCCCAACAGCAGCAAAAAATTGTCTTTGAATAGCGCCGTTTACCAATTATTTCTTTTTAAATTTTTTTGCTCTTACATCGGAGTGCCAGGACTGTGACACACACAGGGAAGATAGGGACACGAATGTTTACTATAACTCAGCAGCCCTCGCAATCCATTATAGTAGACGAATAAATCAATAAATATATAACCAGTTACCTTATCGTATACTTATACCTGATTGTCTAACCAACAACTATGAGTAATTCTGATAACTTAGAATCATTAGTAAGTGCTCCGAAATTATCTGTAACCTTTTGGTGCCATTCCCTGACGCGCTGTAAAAGCCGGGGGGAGTCCACTCGCTTCTGATTCCCTTTACGAGTGTTCACATATTCCGCTACAGCCGGCTTTGGTGCGCACTTACGTTTTACAACAGAAGCGTATTAAGAATGCAAGCGAAGTTCGATGTACGGGTTTCCGCCAAAGGCGGAGAAGCCCTTTCCTTTGCTCAGCGGTGCAAGGCGGCACTGCGCAATACAATTGCACTCATATGCGCTCGCGCGCGCCTTTGCACAAGAACAGAAACTTGAGAGCATTGAGCACCAAGCGACAAACGTTGCTCCTCAGATTCATGTTTACTTAAGGCCGCTGGTTCTCTAATCGGCTTTTGCCACGTTCCTCTGTGTCGAGGAAGGAGGTTTGCGAGTGCCTCCGCTTTCTTCCGAAAATATTATTTAGAGAATGGAAAGGGAGCAAAGAAAATAGATTCCCGAGTCTCTTTTAACCCGGAGTATCCCGTAGAAGGGCCCAAATGCAGCGTCACTGAATTGAACAAGTTGCGCTAGGATCGCTTTTGAAGCGGACGCTTTCTGGCCGTGCCTCCTAGATAGAGCGAAGCGAAGTTCAAGGAAGGCCCATCTTTTTCAATGAATACACGTGGGTAAGAAGAGGTCCTCGGTGTTTTGCAAGCAACAGCGACGACAGTGCTCTGATTTACAATTCTAGACGGGGCGAATCAGCCTCCAAAGCCTGCTGCATTTCAGAGATATCCATTGCCCAACTGGCTGCAACACCGAAGCCGCCTTAAGATATCCATCAACTTTAGCCTAAAGCGTAAGCTATGTTGCCCGGTGTACATTTCACGGACAGTGCATGTTTAAACGGGGAAATCTCGCTCGTTGCGTTCTGCACGGATCAAGACCTTCAAGGACGGTCTCTATATTCAAACAGCCGTAATGCAGTTGTCGAAAGGGTGTGTCTTTACTGTGGGTCACGCTGAAAAGATAGATAGATAGATAGATAGATAGATAGATAGATAGATAGATAGATAGATAGATAGATAGATAGATAGATAGATAGATAGATAGATAGATAGATAGATAGATAGATAGATAGATAGATAGATAGATAGATAGATAGATAGATAGATAGATAGATAGTACTTTTATTCGTATCAATTGTCATACACAGAAATCAGGCCTACCAAAGCCTCACCAAGGGCTTGAGTTGCAGCGCCTGGCAGACAGCGAACATTAGCGAAACAAAGGAAGAATAGAGATATTGCAACGAACTCGACAAGCAAACAAAAAAAAAGAAAAATTAACAACTCAGAGAGACAGATATGGAGACATAACTATTACAACATCAAAAGGGATGACAGCAATATGAAATTAAGATAGTAACACTATCTTAATTTAAGCCAATAGCCCGAAACGAGCGAACGAACTAACGAAACAACGAACGAAGGAACGAATGAACAAACGAAGGAATCGGCGAGTGAGCGAACAAACAAACAAAGGAACGTTTCCCCTGCCTCGTTCTCCACAGCGCTCACGCGCAACAGCCCCCCTCCCCATCACTCCTCACCGCTCCCCTCTCTCGGTTGCATGAGAGCTGGGGCCCCTTTCCTCGGCGCCTTTGTATCGCAAGCGCGATCACTGACTGCCGCCAACCACGAAAACGAATGAAAGGGGGCAATGAAAACTATTCGCATTAGAATGGTGCAGAAACACCGACTGTGATTGTTAAGGTAAGCTAGTAGACCAAACTAAAGCAACTACATCCACGCGTCAACGTATGGAGGGGCTTTAGACCAAACGAATGAACGAACGAGTGAGCGAACCAACGAGCACTTCGTGTATGGCTTGTTCCCAGATAGGGTAAAACAGCACACGCGAAATGAACGCTCTGATAGACGTCACTTCAGTACGTTCGCAAGATGTGGTGTCCTAGGATCGGGGGAGGGGGGGGGGGGGGGGCGTATAACTTAATTCACGTGTCTGATCTTTTCTGCAACATACGAAGCGTTATTCACAAGGCGGGATTTTCTAAACTCAGCAATTGATACTTGTAATCCAGATATATTCGTACTAACCGAAACGTGGCTGCATTCGGAAATAGAGGGCCACGAAATTTTCTAAACTGCGTGAAGATTTTCACTTTATCGACGCGATCACGCGATACGGCAAAAGATTTCCGGTCGAAATACATTCACATTTCCTGCGAACTAGAAGTAATGTGGGCTTTGATTGAACATAACCAACAAAAATTATTCGGTGGTGTTTTGTTACCGACCACCCAATTACTGCTCTAATTCTGTAATTCAACTACATGACGTAACTAATACTGTTCTATCTCGTTACCCCTCATTACCCGTGTTCTTGCTAGATGATTTGAACATCCCTAATATGATCTGAAATTCTGAATCGCCTTTTATGAATCCCTTTTCCAGACTAGACAATAATTTTTGGAAAGGTATTAATTTTTTTACCTTTTTCTCAACTGATTACGCAACCAACAAGAATAACGGAAACCGTTGCAAATGACCTCGACGTAGTGCTAATACCATGCCCGGATCTCGCTTCGAGTGTCAACTATTTACCTCGTTTCAGCGACAGTTGTCTTCGTTCCGTTGACATTACACTGTCAAGATCAAATGGTAAAAATTAACTTTAAAAAATTTTGTGACTAATCGTCTGCTCATTTCTAAGCTGTTAACAATGAACTTAGTACATTCATCGAAATGCTCCTCACCATTTTTGAAGCTCGTATAGCTCCAGTTCAGTGTTCACTTATCTAACACTCTCATACCGACTCGCTTTGTCTTCTCTAACAAGGCCCCATGGTACAAGCGTAATAGCGCTTATCGAACAAGAAGAACACCGGAAGATGCTCCTAAGCTATCTCAATCGAGTGTGGGAGACTGGCGACGTTCCTCCTTCATGGAAGGTGGCTTGTGTTGTCCCAGTGCTGAAGCCCGGCAAAGAAATGACAGACTTGGCCTCGTATCGTCCTGTATCACTGACGTCGTGCGTGGCTAAGCTCATGGAGAAGCTGGCAAGTAAGCGTTTATCTTGGTGGCTCGAAGATAGAAGGGCTCTACCAACATGCATGACTGGATTCCGAACAGGTTTAAGCGCGCAAGATAGCGTCTTGGACTTGATAAGCCATATTGAACATCATAGAGCTTTCGGTCTTTCAACACTAGTTATTTTCCTAGACGTATCAAAGGCTTATGATAGCGTCCTTCAGAGCTCAATACTAAATAGTTTGCAGGCCATGGGCGTACAGGGCTATCTTCTGCGATTCATTCACTCATTTATCAGTGATCGTAAAATTCAAGTGCGGTTAGGAAGTACCACAAGCACCGAAAGGGCGGTATCACGAGGTGTACCTCAGGGAAGTGTTCTTTCCCCAACGCTCTTTAACGTTGTAATGGCTGGTCTTCCCGCTGAAGTGCAAAAACATTGCAGGCATGTCCATATGTCGATATACGCGGACGACATTTGCCTTTGGTTAACCGGATATCAACACAAGCGTTTAGCTCTGATAGCTCGACAGGCATTACTTTTAGTTCAAAATTACCTTCAAGGTGTTGGGTTGTCTCTCTCGGTGGAAAAATCTGGCTTCATCATGTTTCCAGGTGGAGGAAGAAGGTATGCGCGGCTGAAGATAGACCTTGATCAATCTTGCCTTCGACAATTGAAACACAAGCGCTTTTTGGGTGTCATTATTGACTACCGTCTACAGTGGCGACGAGCTGTGGACTCGGTTGGGACATCGATATCTTCGCGTCTCAATGTGATCCGTAGAGTTGCGAGTGAGCAATGGGGAAATCACCCTTCCTCAATGATTAGGTTGCACGATGCACTAGTGACGAGTCGGATAATGTATCAGCTCCCTTTAATTTCCCCCTCGATATCACAGCTGGAACGACTGGAGGTTCTGCACAGAAAGGGCCTGAGAAGGGCTCTTGGCGTTCCGCAGACTGCTCCTAACAAAGCAGTACTTTGTGAATCTCTATCGAGACATCTTAGCCTAGTCGCTTCACAGAGGTTATTGATGCAAATTGGCCGCCTCAAACAGACGGCAGCCGGCCGAGCCCTTCTACAGCGCCTTCGAAAGAGATCTGAGTCCCAAGCGTACTTGGCACTAAATACTCTTGGTTACCTGGGTCTTGACACTAGAGGTCGAACTAAGAGGTTGAAACCACCTTGGTCATTCGCGAGCCTCGATTGTTCGTTGACAATTCCTCACGTACGCGCTAAGCGGAATTCTCCTCTGGCGGCAACGCGTTCGCTGGTACTGGAACATCTTGAGTCTGAATATGCACGTCATCTTCAAATCTTTACTGATGGCTCTGTGGACAAGGTCAAAGGATCTAGTGCAGCTGCTTTTCACATTCCCTCTTTGAAGTATGATTGGTCTGTTCGCTTCACTGCAGTCGTGTCCTCCACAACGGCCGACAGCGTTGCCATTGAGGCAGCTCTAAAGAAACTACGGTTTTGTACGCCTCAACCTGTTGTTATTCTTACAGATTCAAAATCTGCCCTTCAAAGGTTAGAGCACGGGTTCCCTACTGATGCCTTATGTCTTAGCTCCCTACGCTCGGTGCACAATCTCCATATCAAAGGCTTCTCCATACGTTTCCAATGGGTGCCCTCGCACACAGGTATCATAGGAAACGAGATGGCGGACAGCCTCGCCCATAGAGCGCTGTCTGGGAATCCATTTAGAGGGTGCCTCAAGATGACAACAGACTCTTCAGAGAAGCAGTGTTGTGCCACCTCAGTTCTTTGTGGAGCTCACCTCACAAGCCATGTGTGATCAAGGGCCTCAAAAGAAACCAAGCCACCTTACTGCTCCGCATTCGCACGGGCTCTGCTCGAACCCCTGCGTGGATGTATAAGACTGGCCTGGCGTTATCACCATTATGTTCAACGTGTGGTGTGTGCGGTGACATAGAACATTACCTAATGTGCTGTACATTGTATAACGCGGAAAGGAGGGTGTTATTCGGGTCCCTCAAGAAGACAGGAGTTCCTCACAGCTCTTTTCAAGACATTGTTTTCCCGCGCGGGAACCGGTTGTGTAGGAAGGAGGTCTCTCGCCTTCTTTTAAATTACCTACAGGACACAGATTTGGCCTCCACATGGTGAACTGAGGAGTGACCATTTGTATTTTGTGAGGACTGTGTCTGATTATGTGATTTACTTATTTTAAGTGTCGCTACGGTGGAGCAATTGCCGGCAGCAACTGCAAGGCTAATCCCACCAGTAGCGTACAACAACTCAACTCAACTCAACTCAAGAAGAATCGTGTTTACAGGTCTGTTAAGCTTCCCGCACGCGAAATTAGAGCTATTAATTTGTAAAATTGGTGCTTCTATATTTTCCTAAATTCAGAATATTTAAATATTTTTGTAACAAGATTCAGGCCATAAACCGAAATTCCGCTTCCAGCAGTCACTAGAATTTACCTTTCTCTCTCAAATGCAACACATTTCATTAAAATAGGTCCAGGGGTTATCTCAGAAAAGCGTTTCTGCATTTTACATGTATTTGAATAGGCCGCGTTGGAGTTGGACCCGAGCTAAAGCTTCCTCTTAAAGCGCCCCTCACCAGGCCCCATAGCAAATTTTGGTTATACGCTGGAAGCTGTTTGTTGCGTGTGCTACGGAGCGTTCTGCCACAATAACTGTTTCAAATCGGCTCATTAATAGCCGAGATAGAAATATTGCAGCGAAAGCTGTGTATGAGTAACCGTCCGTTGTTTTTCGGCGTCCGGCAACAGAAAAAAAAAAGTGCCGATGATTACGTTACTTCCTAATGCAAAATTTGAGCGCAGCTCTTGAGCTGTTTCGGCTTTTCGATATATTGAGGCAAAGAATTCGAGCAAGACATGTATGATCAGTTACAGACAACTTTTTATTCGTCACACATATTCCCAGTTCTTGATTCTCATGAAGGAAAAGCTCAATGGCACATACCCCCGTGGGCTCGGGAACCTGTAACGTGCCCTTGAACTATTGTTGTCAAACGTGAGACCCAAAGAGGTCCCAGGCACACGGGTAAGAACAAATGTTTCTTTTTTTTTAATGTTTCGTACAAATTAAGCACTCCCCATACGTGGACCGATCCCGAAGATAGTGCAATACCGGGCCGACCCGCGGCGGAGGTGCAGTTCGCCATTAAGGGGCACACATACACAGCTTCTCTGGTCATCCTTCTTCACAGAGTGGAAGGGCACGAAGTTTTTTCAGGCGCACGAACCCATGATTTCAGGAGGTGTGCTGAACTCTCAAGCGAGACACTCTCTCCACTCGCCCCGTCTAGCATCCGCAAGCGAAATTCCTTCCCTGCATTCTCCCATACCGGATCTCAAGGATCACGTGAAGCATACGTCACGGGCCCCACCTTTATTTTTTTTCTCCTAGCTTTTTTGTAGCGTGGCGCACCTCCACTGACTGCGATTAACGACGATTTTGCGCGCTGTGCACGAGGACATCTGACTAGCAGTATAAGTCAGTGCGACGCGAATACTGAGGCAGACACAAGCGGATCACAGAGCATGATCCGACGCTGGAACACGGTAGAAAATGACATAGTTTCGGTGTCTGCTCGCGCGACTGCACGACGTGGGAACAAGCAGACGAAACGGAAGTACGTATCTCTGTTGCTGCGGTGCGAAGTAAAACAGAAACATGCAGACATTCGGTTTGTGTGTTTTATTATTTCTTTAAGCTTTAACTCGTCTATTCAAATAACATATTTCACAAATAACAGATGTTGACTTGAATAATTATCAGAGTCACGTGCGAGCGAAGTCTCCATCGACAGCCTCCGCTTGCGATGGTAAGCCGCGCTGCTCAGCTCAAACCTGCAAGGCCAACTCTGGGCAGTCCAGCGGGCCAAGGAAGCCGCCGAGAGGCAAGAACTCTTGGCCGTAACCTCGGCGGGTGCCCCAGCCCACTAACTAGCCGGACGCCAATCGTTCTGATTCGAAATAAAGTTTTCTCACTCACTCACGTGTCACCACGAGTGACGTCACAGTGCAAAGACATGTACGTAAGGCCACTAGCACGTGTACATCATCCTCCAGCTTGGAGCGCGGCGGCTGCGAGAATTCAAAATGGCGTTCGGTTTGAAATTTCACATCTTTCCGTGGCGCGTAGCGATGTAATACTTTGCAGACACGATCGTGATCGCGCACTGTGTGCTCTGCGCTTGTCAGCTAAAGATAGCCAGACCTGGTGAGGGACCGTTTAAGAGGAAGCTTTAGCTCGCGTGCTCCTATCTAAATACACGTAAAAGGAGAATTCAATTTTCTCGGTAGCCACTGCACCAAAGTTGACGAAGTTTGTTGCATTTAAAAGAAAAGCTTAAAATCTAGTGACTGCTGGTTTTCAATTTTCGATTTACATCGTCAATTTGTCAATAAATATTGGCGAAAATTGAAAATTTTTCCTGATACGAAACTATCAAGTTTACAACTCTTAACTCGGCAAGGAAAAATGATATCACAATGCTGTCAATTACATATGATAGTAAATCTAAAGCGGACAAAATTAATATGTTACACATGAATCTAAAAAATTCAGTAATATGGAAATACAGCTTTTGGAGAGCCCTTGTACACAACGTAAAAAAAAATTCACGTAAAATATAAACTTACCTATCGAGTTTGTCCACTTTGAATGATCTAATGGATGCCATTTAGAGAAGAGCGATATTTGTTTTGATGCAGAGCAATTAATTTATAAATATCGTGCGTCCATATTTTTCGAAATTGCGAATTATTTAAAATTTTTTAAACAATATTCAGGCACTAGATCGAAATTCCGTTTTCAACAGTCACTAGAATTTAACTTTTTCTCTCAAATGCAATAAGTTCCATCAAAATTGGTCTAGAGTTATCTCAGGAAAGCGTTTTTGCGTTTTACATTATTTCAATAGGCCGTATCGGAGTTGGGCCCGACTTAAAGGTTCCTCTTAATAAACACGACCAGGCCCTAGTGCAGTAAGACGCTTTCCTCAAAAAATGATGTCATCTTTAAAAAAAAGGAGGTTTACAGAATGCTAGAAGTTTCGGTCATGAACATCGATTATGCTGTTCCACTTGATTTGCCGTGATGTCGATGTACAGAATGTCAAAATGAAATTTCGACTGGCTTCGAACTATTGATAAAAACTTTACTAGATACACTAAATGTGGCTCTAATCTGGCATAATCTGGCATAAGAAGACAACGACAACAGCGTAAGATCAGTTCTATGGAGCCACTTGCATTTTGCACAACATTTACCAATGCCTATATTGCCCGCGCGGATTTCTATTTTTTTTTTCGTGTTTCTGCTACCTCATCTTTTGATGTTTCTTTTCGTATTTTCTACGTACAGGCTGCAATTTCCGGTGAACCTGAGTAGCGCTCAGCCCGTCACCACTACACGGTGGTTAAATCACCTTTCATATATTCTTTTCTATAATAAAATAAGGACTTGTATTTATATACACTCCACATATACAGTAAGCAGCAGTGGAAAATGACATGTGCCTTGGGATAGCACTTGAGCCGCAACGTGCGAACGTGATTCAAACGATCGCAACATATCGGCTAGGCTGCATCTGGGGCACAGCCACAGCGGGGCACGTGAAATGTCTTGTGCGCTTGGCAGAGGGTGTACGGGCACTAGCGGTTACAGAAATGACGTAACCAAATGCAGTAGTTGAATTTATCCACACATTAGAATAGTTACATGCCTAACGTGTGTTACAGCTACTCGGTGTCTTACGGTCTAATTTTGCAATCGTGCTCGCTCCCTCTTATTAGTGGGCCCGTTTGTTTGGCTGAGCGTGTTTGTACACTAGAGTAAAGATTGACCCCCCCCTCCTCCCCCCCCCCCTACTTGTGGCGCCCGAGACTGCACTGTACCGATCGAACCCTCCACACACGTAGATGGTTGGGGCCCCTGCGTTTGCCTCAATCTCCAGCGCATGGGCTCCCTATGGAGACGTACACGTTCCGCCGTGTTCAAAAGGATCGGATATCCCTCTATATTGCTGCCCGAGTCTCTCCACGCCATTCCTGGAGCGTATGCGTTTCGAACGCAATGGTGCCATAGCCGAGCTAAAGCCAAATTTCGGAGAAAAAGAAAATGCGTACTTGTAGCCCTATATCTCCTGACGAGCAAGTGTTTGCGTCTAATGTAATATACCTGCTATGGCTGAATCCGCTCTCTCAAACAGGGCCACTCCTACTCGGATTGACAAGATTCTGGCCGAGCTATATGACTCGCTGAACGCCGAACGGGACAGATAAATTTAACTCCGATTGCGTCGTGCACGCGACGCATTTGTGCACGCGACACATGCGTGATAAAGTAATGACTTCTTCCCTCTACAGAACGACAACAAAGTAAGGCGTGCGGCTAACACGGTCGCAAAGAATAAGCGGTAATGCTATAACATCGCTTGGTTATGAAGTTCTTGCAGGCGATGCCCTCTTATCTATTTTAAAGACGCTTCACGTAAATGTGTGTATATGCATATATATTTTGTTTTCTGGTCGATCTTTTTCACAGTAAGGCAACTTTCTGATCGCTAAGTAAACACGAAATGGCAGCACGGTTCTTTGAAACTGGAGATTGGTTCACGTGCGTCGCGTCCTTTCGCCTTTAAGAAGGCGGCACGCCAAATTCCTTGCGTGCAGTTAGGGTGTTCTTATATACATGTATATATATATATATATATTTGCTGTCCCTGCTGTCTTGCGACCCGCGTGACGAAGAGGAGCGCTCTGATTTGTGCGACCGCGAGAGCATGCGGCTCAAATAGACGGCTAAATTTGGAACAGAGGAAACAGCGCCGACTCTAAAGGAAATTGCGAGAGTGTGCTGGATGAGAGAGAGAGAAGAAGAAATGGGGGAGGAGGAAGAAGAGCTTCCTTCCTGATGCGTAGCACCACGCACGTGCGCCGGAGCGCGCATAATTTCGGGGCTGAAGTGATGCCGCCCTGGGGATCGAGCTCCGTTCGTGGGAGTCGGCGACGCTGCCGTTGGCGGCCGTAAGTGGGCGCGCTGCACAGGAAGACGGGGGCGGGGGGAGGGGTCTTCACTGCGCTGACGCCTTGCACGCATCTCCTGCATGACAGACAGACTGGGGTCATTATTCTTGAGCGTTGCCAACCTCTGGTGCCCTGTAAGATGGTGCGCGAGAACTCCTGCAGGAGTGACGCACTTCTGTGAACTTCCCAAGTTTCTCTCGTTCTTTTCTCGGTAGCTTTCGAGCATTTTTATTACATTCGAGCCTCCAGTCGGACTTTCTATCTCACATTCCGGAGCTAGGCCTTTACACCTCATGTCACAGCAAGATGGCGCTAAAGCAAGAAAACATACGTATGTGGCGGGAAATTACGGGCCAGTGGACCATGATAGGTGTAGCCTAAGTAAGTGACCAAGTAGAGAATGTGCGATGTAGCACAACGGTAACTACGAAGGAACGCAGAGAGTATGCAGGAACGTGCTGAAAAGAAGAGCACTTCAGTCTTTGTGGGACATAGGCGAAATCCATGTAAGCCGGAGGGCGCGGAGCGAGCCATCTAGCGTGGCAGTCTCGCGAACCCTCGCGGGAAAAGGCGAACTGTAACACATTCTTACAAAAACACAGGGCATCTCAGTCCTGGGAGACTAGGAGGCGTATTACGAGTGAGACCACGGAAGAAAGCTAAAGAGAGAGAGAGCGAGAGAGGAAAGGCAGGGAGGTTAGCCGGAGGCGAGTTTCCGGTTTGCTACCCTGCACTGTATAGGGGTTGGAAAGAGGGCAAAGAGAGAAAGAGAGAGAGAGAAAAAACCAGACAGCTTAAAAACAAGAACCCCGATTAACAATTGGGATCTGCGGGGGATCTGCATAATTTTTAATAAGGTGCAATTAGTTTCACGCTACAGGGAGGCTGGATATGCACAGAGATTAAAAAAACATTGCAAAAGGTGGCGATATGCAAGAGGAAACTTTCGGATTAGTAAGGAAGCGTGGTATATCTGATAGACCCATCAGGAAAGGAAGAACGTTTGCTTGGATTTGCTTTTATGGCAAGCTGGCATTTGAAATCACCGATACTCTTAATGAAACCTGCTGCTGAGCCGTCCTTTCGCTCTGGTTCTAAGATGGGGAATTATTGTGTTTCTGTTTTTCATTCCAGAGGACCCGAATTTTTTTCCGTCCCTCGCATTCAGTTTTGGTGCCTGCGGTACTTCAGTTTTCTTGTTGTGAAATCTCATTAGCAATTTTTTTTTATCACCAGCAACCAGATCTCTCTCTCCTCTCTCGTACAGCTGCATCCAATCAGCAACGGCCGAAGTGCACAGTGCACTAGGTGGACTCTTACAAAATACCCCCCCCCCCCCCCCCACACACACACACCTCTGGTATCTTCATAAGAAGTGCAAGCGCAGGAGCTCCAACCATCTACGAGTGCGGTGGATTCGAGCGGTGCAGGGCAGTCGATGGCGCCACCAGTAAGGGTGTCATTTCTGCACCCTTCTGCCCAAGCACCCGCTGCAAAACAAGCGGGTGCAGTACGAATAGGTGAGTGAGCACGAATGCAAGATTAGATCGTAAGACCCCCACTAGCAGTAACCTAAGTTAACCATGTAAGCTTTCTAATTCGGGAATAAATACCCGCCGCGGTGGCTTAGCGGCTGAGCATGAGGACGCGGGATCGAATTGCGGCCGCGGCGGCGGTATTTCCGTAAGGGCGAAATGCAAAAACGCTCGTGTCTCGTGCATTGGACGCGCGTTAAAGATGCCCTGGTGGTCAAAATTAATGCGGAGTCAGTCCCTATGGCGCGCGCGCCTCCTAACCAAATCGTAAAACCTCATAATTCAATTCAGTGTGAGAATTAATGTAGCTTCAACACCTTGTTAAGTAATTTACGCACCCTGTCGCTCATACACCTTCTGCAGCACGCACAAAACGTTTCACGTACCCTCGGCGGCTGCGTCGCAGATATAGCCTGTCCGGTTTTTTGAGGCAGTTTGAAGCGTACGTTTGCACGTATAGTGGTTTAAGCGGTATAGCAAAGCACATGTCCCCTTGCACTGCTCCTTATTCTATGCGAGGAGTGCTCACTAATACAAGCCGTTATATTATGTTGAGTCGGAGTGCGCGTTTGCACTTACCAATGGCGAGAGGCCAGAATGAACGACAGACACCCTGAATGGCGATGACTTTTGTTTCCGAGAGGTAAGATTATGCCTCCGGCCCCGAACTTCGGCAGTCTCTGACGAGGCACATACGCATTGCGGGGTCAGCTGCGAGCTTTGACAACGACAGTGCACGCTGCCTGCATGGAGGCTGGCGCGGCCATCTTGCAGTGTTCTCCCTTGTTCTCCAGGAAGCCCCATACGGCCGCCGCCAAATGGCTTGAGCGACGCCAAACCCTCGTCGGCCATCTAACCTTGGGTGTTTTCATTTCGCCATCAACGAGCGAACACATAGCCCTAGTGTTCCGCAAGTCAGGCTAAGCTCGCCTCGTATTCGTTCGTGTTGCTCGTCTCGTTGCGTTGCCCCCGCCTCCCCTCTTTTTTAAAGGGAATTATTCATGCTGCGCGACCCGCGAAAGTCTTTCCCTGTGAATTTGCCTCAGCTTCGTCGGGCGCAGGATGCAAATGCGTTGTTCCATATGCTGCATGCGCATGGCAGCTGTGCATCATTACTGCTTATCGAAAAAAACAAATAACTGGGGAGAGAAGAAGAAAAAGGGTGGGGTGGGAGGGGGGATGTATAGCTTAAGAGTGCTCTGTCGACGAATTGCTAAAGTTCCCAGGGCGTCCTCTGTGATACTGCCACGTGTGGGCGACTTTCTTTGACGCGGAAGGTCAGTTCGATCTAACATCGTTATACTACGCATGAATTTACATATCCTGAACTTCGATGTTCGCACCCGTCGTTCAAAGTTTAGAAAAAGTGCGTACGCCCATTTGAGCGCTCTTCGCGATTTGTCTGTCCTTCGGAGGCACCGTCTGGTAGTTTGCATGCGTCAGCAGGGTTCTGCAATGCGGAACACGCTTGGTATGCAGACTGAGTCTTCATCAAATGAGAAGAGGTTAAGTATAGTAAAGGTGAACTGTGCAATGTAGTGCTCCAGATGTACTTGAGAGCAGGCGCTCCGAAATAGCAAATAAAAGAAGAGGCACAGAAAGGCCGTGAGGTCCAGATGCCCGTAACTGGGCACAGAGAGCCCTGAAATCTTCAGGTCAGTTTTTTGTGTTCCCACATTTGTTACCACGGAGATGGAGTGAGTTTGCTTATACGTTGTTTAGTTCTTCACTTTCTTGCTTCCTTTGTTTTTTATGTTTTAGGGCTTCGTCCCGAGCGTGTCGTAACGTCACGCTGTTTTGCTTGAACACTCTCTGAAACTGATTTCACATCTTCTCACGGGGGCTAAGGGGAAAGATATCCAGAAAAGTCAGCGACCTCCGAGATGGCGCGGCCCCGTTACCAGATCTCCGATCGTGAAGTCCTGCACATAGGATCGGCTTTCCGTCCTTCGCACTCATAGAGTAGAGTAGCCTCGCATACATTTGGGCGAACTGCGGATGTTAGACCAGGAAGAACGAAATGGCGGCCTTGTTCGAAAGGTGATGTTATAAAAGAAAGTATAATGAGCTCTTGCGCTTAGTTCCAAGTTTACGTTTGAGTTTTTCATTCAGTACACATTATTTTTTTTGTTTCCGCTTTATAGATTGTATGAATGATGGGGTAATTGAAAAATTAAGTCTTTCTTTCCCGAAGGTTGTTTCTTTTTTCACGTAATGAACGCGATCCTTCTTTATAAGTACTGTCACCTACAGAAGAATATTTCGCACAAACCTGGTCCAGGGACTAGTAATAGCAGTAAACATGAACAAAACTGAATTGCGAACCTATGGCATAGGGTTCTTAAGAATGAAGAGCTCTGTGAAAGGCTGTCCAACGATATATTTTTGCATGATAGTGTATGGAGTCGTAAATAGCCACTCTTGTTGAACAGCCGCCTACCCTAAGCACAATAAAACTAAGAACTCCAAGAACGATATTTACATATATGAGCATTGTATAAAGCGCATCGCTGACTGCAATAACATCTTCACTTTGAGAATACAAAGTTGTTTCATAGGTCACAGTTATCTCTTGATTTCTGATTAGATTTATTTAGCTTAAAGAAAGAAGAAACCTCCCAGTTTTATTTTTGTAATTGTCCTACGGCACCATTACACACCGAAACAATACATAACAGTCCCGGAATGCTGGGTGTGCCTCACATGACACGAACATTTGTACTTGTATGTCACTGTTGGTAACATGCTTGGTACGCTGTCGCTCTTTTGGTACACACTTTTGGTACCGCACTGTTGGAGCTTCTGTTACCACCACTATGGTACGGCACCTTGTGCGTCAACGTTGAAGGGGCTGCGAACTATGCTCAACAGGCGCTGTACTGAATTGCAGGATACTCTAGGAACGCGTGTAGAAACGTCTTGACACGGTGTGAATACCTATGCGTGTGAGCCTTTTGCTTTTTTTACCACTACAGGTTTTCCATACGATGCATTAAAATTAGCTATACCCATGCAAACATACGTGTATTGCTGTGCATTTGTCCTGCAGGAATTGCTGCAGTTTTAATTTCAACAAAACCTATGCAAATGGTTACGGTAGGTGCCGCTACCGCTGAGGGCGACTATATGCGACAGTATCCAGGTCCTTTAACAGTCCTTGAAAACTATCACTTTTAAAGCGTAGCTATTGCACGAGTCTCAGTGGCAATAGAGCTCAATGCCGGTGAAGGAGTAATGAAGGCCGGCAGGGTTCGGTATGTGCGGGTGGACGTCTTTCTCAGCCATTAGCATAGAAAACTTACTACTGAGAATGCTTTCTTTAAAATTTGTGGTCGCCAGGATGTCCATTATGCCAGACAGCTTTTATACAGGTCTAAGACGGTAAGCTATTTCCACGTAGGCCACAGATAGAGGAAAAGGTTTATTTTGCTTCAGATTTAATGTACACTCAATATGAAGCGAGCTAACAAGAAAAATATGACATTTTTTCAATGTGAAAATGTCCTCCACTTCGAGAGTATTCTTTCATGTATAGAGTTAATACTATTGTGGCACTTATATTACTTAACGAGAAAAATTATGTACTTGAACTGCACCTATGATGCGTTTAGATTTTTGCAGAAAATTTCAAGAACACCACAGATTCACCCTATTGCATCATCAGCCAGAACAAAAGAATCCCTGTGGACCTCTCTAACGAGATTGAAATTGAATATGTGTGCGATAATCTTTTTGTTTACCACCTACAAGATTTCGAAGCCGTTCCGCATGATGTCATATTTTTGCCAATTTTTCTTTGCAGCCTAGGGTCGCTATAGCTTAAAGCTATTCCGTTCTGAATTTATTCCACTCTCCTGACGGCAAACTTACATAACCGCCGACCCGAACATTGGCGTGTATACCGACAGTGTTAATAAAGGGAAACTCAGACATCCACCCATTCGTAGCAATTGCTACAAAGCGGGTTTGTTCTGCGGGTTTCCGCAGAGCTACTACGTCACCGACAGTGTTGTTTCAACAGCTGAAGCAAACACTGTCCTCGTTTACAGGATGTCTCTTATGTTTGGTTTAAAAGTGAATAGCATTGCCGATAAAAGAAAGGTTTTCCTTGCCGAGCAGCGAGGAGTGCTTAGAGAGGAAGAGGCTTTCGTCGGCGCCGAGCTCGCGAAGCGAACGCTGGTAACCGGGAGAGGAGGGTTGCGCCGGCGCCTCCAAGTGGCCCGATCGGCGCTGAAGTCATGCTGGCGTCACGCAGGAGTGTTAAATATTTGATGAAGAATAGGACGACGTGTACTAGCGCATGGCTGCAAGCGACGCACTGCAGTATCGAGGATGAAGGATGAAAAGGAAGGAAGGAAAGGTGGGGAGGTCCACCAGACGCACGTCCGGTTTGCTACCCTACACAGTGTTTTAAGGGAAGAGATTTGGTGACATATTCTAACGGCCAGTAGGGACGCTTCTCGACTGTTCTCTTGGCAATAAACCCCCTTTTTCTCCTTTCTACTGTGAATACTCCTTTGTTTTACAAGGAGAGATAGGGGTGAGGAGAATGGCGCCGGCGTCTACGATTGTCTTGTGTGTCATTGTCTTGTGTGTTCCGCGCCTGTCTTGTGTGTTCCTTCTTTGTCCCTTGTTTTTGTGCGGTTACATGATGCATTCCAATAACGACCACCAACTAGCCCGCTTATCCCTGTTAAAAGTCTACGATTGGTCCGCTTCCCCTTGCTTTGGCCGCGCTGGCTCCTCAAGGATAGCGGCGGCTTGCAACGTTGCGCTAAAAGACCGCCAAAATGCGTCCTCGGCGAAGAAGAGGTAGCAGAGCGATGTCGTGTGCATGCCCAAAAGGCTCGACAACGTTAAACTGCCAATGCGAGTGCGGAACGGCAGCAATAAACGAACCAGATGAGGCACAATTACACTGAGAAACACTTCGTTAATGTTTTTTTTTGAAGTTTTGCGCCCAACCGGCCATTGTTCTAGCCGCACAGTGAGCATGGATAATACAGGAGAACGAAAACTTGCATCACCGATTCCCCCATCAAAATTTTCGCCCTTAGCCTCCCAATATTTGACGCAACAAATTCATGCATCTGTCATCACAAAAATAATTAAAGCGTTATGCAAAATGCCTTCTGACTCTTGTTAGTACATTAGTTGCATTTCAGTGGTACACGTATCATTCGGTGGGATAATAGAGCTATTTTCTTACTTATTAATCATCATTGGTGGCTTCTGCAAGATTTTTTACTTGGGCCGTATAACAACTTCATTTTGGAGACAGACGCTTAATTAAGGGAAAAAATACATGCTACTGAATAGAAAATTGTTTTATATTGTTCTGGTACAAAAGCGGTTCGAATGGATTCCAAAATAAACGCAAGTACCCCAAATTTTAAAGCCGTAGCCACATGCGCGTCAATTCCGCATCCAGTCTGTGCCGTTTTGTGCTTGCAAGATGACAGCCTCCGTGAAATCAGCTGGTCAGTTCTAGGAGCCACGTTTCCTTTACTTCTGCCTTTAGCGCTACGAAATGAATTGAAGTCCGGGCTACCAAGAGTTACTTTCGCTCGAGGAGTAGTGTATTTGCTGCAACCAAGGCGTAAATCATGAAAGAGTAGAACAAGTTGAGCAAACATTATTTTGCATAACTTTGTTGCGCGCGGCCATGCTAAATAAGCGCATGGCGTTTCACTCAGAATATTCTCTAACAATAACTTGATGCTCCATTTCGCACATTTTTGTTATACGCAAAGAAATTCGCTCTCGCCGGTGGCTCCAAAGAGCCAGCGCCAGAGCGATCGGCGGGCATTCATCTTCTATTCCTTTCAAAAAGGTTCCCCCCCCAAAACAGTTTCCCCCCCCCCCCAAAAAATGTTCTGTTTTTTTCTTTTGTCATAATAATGCATCTCTAGTGCGTACACATCACTTTAATGTTTTCAGTTCTCGTAGTTTTGTGACGTCGCCTGACAGATAAGTGGGAGGAACGCGTCCCGAAAAGATTTCTCTAATAGCGGAGCACTAATGGCGTCAAAGGCGAGAGAGGATAAATGAAAATAGATTTTTCTTTTATGTTTTCTTCAGCCTAATCGTGCATATTCAGAGTCTACACGTCATTTTGAAATAAGGAGTTCTTGGGGGAAGTGGACGTGGCCCCAAAAATGTTTGACTAATCGGAGGAGGCTAATTGCGGAAATGAAATAAAAACAGGTAGGAATAGCTTTACGGTATAACGCCCTTTGCTTTGGCACCACCGTGATGAAATCGGAGTTGGAAGCAGCAACCTGTTCTTTGTTTTTTTTTTGCTTGTGAAAGGTAATTTACGAGAACAAACAGTTCGACAATGTTAGGCAATCAGGTCGTTAATTATTTCCTTTAGGAATTGATAATGGTCTTGCGCACTGTCAAAAACGTTATTTCGTAGCAAAAAAAAAAAAAAAAGAAATAGCACAGTATACGGGCCACGCGCAAGGGTCTATACCCGCATAGTTATAATTAAGACCTGCAGCGCTGTCGCTTGATTTTACGAAGAAAGATAAAATTCGGGATGATTGTGTCATACTGTTCCTGCGGCGCTTTGAATTCTCAGGTTTCAGCGCCCACATTACATCGGAACGCTTGGTAGCTTCTTTCTTTCCTTCTTTCTTTGTTTTCGTCCCAATATATTCCCCCTTCTCCCAATACAGGGTAGTGACCCGGACGTGCGTCTCGTTAACCTCCCTGTTGTTTTTTTGTTTTTTTTTCCCTGTCTCGCTCTCTCGATACCATTCATTTTCGTTTTTCATATCTCTTTTCTTATTTTCTTTTTGCTGCACCGATGTATTGGGGGAGATACTAGAAAGGTGGCAAGAATAAGAGATCAAATGTGCGTATACAATTGTCTAGTCGACAACAGGAAAATAAAGAGTTGGAGTAGCGCATGGAACATTTTTTCGGAAGCCCCGTTCCATCGCATTAGAATAAATCATATAATTTCTAGCAGCCTGCTTTCCTAACACACTACACTATATGTGACCACTGTTGATTAAAAACTGCGCACACGGGAGAACGTAGGCTACATTTCAATACACAGTTGACAAATTGTAGCTATTCTTTTCTTCACAAATACCTTGTCTTTCCATTCCTAAGACCCTATGGGGTCTTGTCATAGGGATATCTGCGCAGCGGTTGGAAAATTTCTGTTTTTTCAAAAGGCTTTGCTTGGTAAACTTTTAGAACATATTGTTATTTTACTTTTTCTTGGACCTTTTGAAAATATATTTATAGGTGTTTTTTATACACGACACAAATTGCAGAAGTACTGAAGGCTGGGCGAGTTGGTGATTTTTCGTGATGAAACTAGAACGCCCAAAGAACGAAGGACACAGTTAGGGTGTTATTTAAACTAGCTGTCCCCTCAAGTTCTTTGTGCCTGTCAGTTTTACCATGAAAAACGATTATTTCCATGAATATCTCCCTTATTGAGTGT
This sequence comes from Dermacentor andersoni, assembly GCF_023375885.2. NCBI lineage: Eukaryota > Metazoa > Arthropoda > Arachnida > Ixodida > Ixodidae > Dermacentor > Dermacentor andersoni. The sequence goes on along the minus strand of NC_092817.1, from coordinate 52,966,923 downwards.
GAGCCACAGATAGAGGAAAGATAAATAATCTGGTCATGCTTGCAATGCGGACACTTATATTAGTGGTTACTAACTAACCGAGAGGTTACTAAGAAAGGGGAAATGCACTTGCGCGCCGCAATGGTTTAGATGAGGTGATGACATTAGGAACTTAGGAGATTATATGATTTGATTAGAGAGAGAGAGAGAGACATAGAGAGAGAGGGCGGGAAGTGAAGCATCGAGGTTAACTATAGACGTTGTCCATTTTGCTACCTTACACGTGGGAATGAATGAATGAATGAATGAATGATGACGTGGGAAGGGGGAGGGGGAGATGGAAAGAGAGGTAGAAGGCGAGAGTTCAAATTATGCGCGTGCACTGGATGGTGCCCAGCGTCCCTAAACAGACAACTCAAGTCTGCTGCCTTCGGGCGTTGTAGAGGAGCTTGAGTGACTTTCTCGACCGATGAACTGCGAAGCCAGGCTCTTAACACCTTTGCTTCGTTAAGCGGCCGATCGTCTAGTCCGCGCAAGTCACAACGGAGAGTATTATGCTGGTTGTTGAAAAGGAAACAGTGGCCGAGTGGGTGATCGACAATCTTTTCACATCTGCACTTGGCGCACATTCATGAGTCGGCCATTCCAATGCGATAGCTGTACGACACAGTAAGTCATACTTCGTGCCGCAGCCGACGCCAATAACAGTGTTTATTCACGTCGTGATAGATTTGGCGGTGACCGCAGTTGCATTGAGGAATCGAGGCTTTAGAAGCGACGGTGGGAGTTATTCGTCGCTGGTTAATCCAATCAGCGAACAGGATATTACAGGCGAGGTGTTGACGCTTTCTTGCAGCACCGAATTTTTGCAATGGCATAATGAGTGTCGGTGCTCCCAGCGTGGGCCCCTCTTCTCTGTTCTAATTATAGTTTGTTTCATCTTAGTCGTTCCAATTCGTTTGCCGAAAACGGAACCCGCCAGGAATATTTCTCTACTTTCCCGAAAAAGGGCACTTTTGTGGAATTTCCTTAGTGTCTCCAATTGCCGGGTGCAGAACCTGTACCCCTCGCAACGGCTACGAGTGCAGTCTGGGCTCTCCCGCTGCCAAGCAACATTGCTGTACCGTTATTGTCGGATGGGTGTGGCGTTCACGAACCCTTACTTAGATGGTATTGGCATGGCCAATAGCCCGACGTGCGACTCACTCTTTCAGTGTGAGGAAAATATCGGGCACCTCTGGTGTACCTGCCCTCGGTAAGACATACAGTGCCTCTCCCTCAGGTCAACTTCAAACCGGCTGCACTTGAGACCATTTGCCAAGATGCACAGACCCTGGTAACAGGCGTCGCTAGCGCAAAGAAAGAAGAAAAAAAAAAAAACCTTTACATGCACTCGTGCAGTTCTTGAAATGCACCGTCCCTAGTAACCGTTCATAGTCCTGCTGCGCATCCTCTTCCGTACGCACTGTGTTCACTCTCTCCTTCATTCTACTCTTTCTGTTCCTACTTTTCCTTATCCCCAGTGTAGGGTAGCAAACCGGGCGCTCGTGTGGTTGAGAGCCTTCATTTTCCTCTTCTTGCTTTCTCTCTCTCGTCATCGTTGGTAACCACCTTTTCGTTCAAGATTTGATTAAGATTTGAATGACGGAGAAGGAAAACGATGGTTTTTAACGAAGATAAATGAAGAGAAGTCGGCCGGGAGAGCGTTTCTCTAGCCTGCCACTGCTCAACGGATAAGCCGAAAAGAGAGTCAGGAAAAGAGAGAGACAGACAAAACGTGATGATGCAGTACTACAAAGAACTATATACACGTTGTGCAATACATGGTATGTGAACTATAGACACGCATTGCACGAAGAAATAATGCATCCTTGCCAAACGGTTTCGCGCAAGCACATTTTACATTTTCGTGTTCAAACCGCACATGTTCTGAGGGCGAGCGTCTACGCCCCTCTCACATAAAAAAGCCTAATGGTGAGTTCATGGTGCATTGAGAGGGGTCGAATTGTTGCCATTCGCAAGTTTAGGCAGCATGGTTAGCTTTTTACGGAAATACTAAGGGTTCGTGCGTGACTTTTGGGTGAGTGAGTGAGTGAGTGAGTGAGTGAGTGAGTGAGTGAGTGAGTGAGTGAGTGAGTGAGTGAGTGAGTGAGCGAGCGAAAGAACTTTATTCGGTTCTGAGAAGAGGCAGGGGAGACCCCGCGCCACCCAGCTAGTCCCACGTAGGGACCATCAAGCCGAGCTTGCCAGCCAGATCGCGGGCACTCTGGACGGCCAGGGTTGGGTCGTGTAGTTCCCTCGCTGAAGGAGGAGCCGAAGGCTTCACACTCTCACAGCACATTTTTTGTGTTCTTTTTCTTCTTTGACATTATTAAATAAGGAGATGTTGGCACCAACAGATGGTGCCGGCTGCTCCTTTTCATATGGGTGACCTGGAAATGTATAAGACACTGTCAGAAACGTAAAAGCAAAAAAAAAAAAAAGAAAACAAAAGAAAACTAAAACGATATATTATAAAACGACACTTTGCAAGTGTTAGAAACCTTATATGTACAGTACAAATATACGAACCGTCACTAGAGGGAAAAGTGCATGACAAAATTACACAATACGAATGTCGCAAATACTACAAATGATATACAGATACAGAACGGATAACATGAGATAAAAGTGCAAACAGTATGTGTCTGCATACAAGGTGTCTCAGGGAACACTTTCAAAAATTTTTAAAGGTTGCCTGTGGCAGACAGTTCAATTATAGTTCATGAGCTGGCGTACTCGAAGAGGCGTAAATTACTTGAAGAAGAAATTGAATTGCAAAATCGGCTAATTAAAAAAAAGTCACTAATTAATTTGTAACTAATCACCTTATGGCCCATATTGCAAATTACAAAGTCTAGCCGTGGAGTTCGCAAGCCGGATCCACTTGGAACGAATTCTCAGGATGACGCAAGTTTCGAGATATTGATTTCCGAACTTTGCGGAGAAATGCAAAGTCCACTAGGTCCGTGCCGCCCTTCAATGAACGCCTTTAGCGGAAACTTGGGTAACTTGCCCGACTTCGGTAACTGTGCCACAGGGAGTGCCCCACTCTACAGTGACGAAAGAGATAATTTAAATTTCTCCAATTCTGGGTGGAATCGAGCTCTCGTCACACGGGTTTCTCGAGGGCAGCAGCCCGGCGCTTTACCAGGCGCCGCCACAAATGCACTGGGTACATGTGCCACTTTCCAATGAACGTCTTCCACGCCAACGCCTTAGGGAGCTGCGCCATTGGTGCACTGTGTATGACAGTATCAGCCGCTCGTCAATGAACATCTTGCCAACTTGGGTCACTTGACTATGTGACACTGTGTGCGCGGCAAACGAGGGAACAATTATCGCAGGCACCGGCGCGCCCCGCTTCTTGTCTTCGAGGGTTGCAATGTGGGCATGTTGGTAATGCATCTTCAAGGGGAGTACGGTAGCCGCGATTAAAAGACGGGACAAAAGAAGACACATAGGGACACACACAGCGCTGTGTGCGCCCCTATGTGTCTTCTTTTGTCCCGTCTTTTAATCGCGCTACCGTACTCCCCTTGTCTTCGAGGTCACGCGCGGACTTCTTGGCGGCGCCACCAGATCGCGCAGCGTGTCCACAAAGAAGCACGAGAGGGGAGCCCGGTTGCCGCTTTGCGCGCTTCTCAGATTCCTCTTCTTCTTTTAATGTGTCCGTCCCTTTTTCCCTTTCCCCAGTGTAGGGTAGCCAACCGGGCTCAGCACTGGTTAACCTCCCTACCTTTCATTTATCATTTGCTCTCTCTCTCTCTCAGCATTCGCGCGCACCGGCACGCCATGCATTTTGGAGGCCACGAGCAGGCTTCGTAGTGGCTCCGCCAGATGGCACTGACTGTTAGGGGAGCGCGAAAGAAGAGTCCCGCTGCAGTATACCCGCCTCATGCATACAACACGTTTTGCCGGTGGCAATACGTTGTGTAGCTGTATTGATTCAATGTTAAACGCATTACCGTCGACAGTAATCGTGAGATGGGTTCTGCAGATTTTTATGGGCCGCAACCTGCGATGTTTTCCTTGCAGCGAGCCATTTTACACCTATCTGGGGCACACAAATACTTCAACAACTTATCTTTTCAGCTACTATTTACTTAGTGTTCTTGCAAAGTTAGTCATACATGGAAATTAATGCTTGAGCCTTGGAAAGTTGTTGGTGTGCAGCCAGGTTCTAAACTTTGTGAGTGGAAATTTGTGCAATATTTTTAGTGAGAGTTAGTGACCTTGTTTTGAAAACGGGTACTTTTCCCTTGATTGTTGGCAGTCATTGTTGCACTAGTCAGTACAAGCAAGGTAACTAATTATACCGAACTTGATATTTCCGCTTCAAATATATGCGTCCTCATTTGACTGCTCGAATAACGATATTTATTACTCGTATTCGAGTAGTACTCGAAGAAATTTATATTCAGCCGCCACAAAAACTAACAGTAAAAAATAACAAAAAAAAGTTTGGAGCTTTGGAATGCTTGCGATCTTTTCTCGTCCTGTATATATAATGATAAAATTTGGCCAGTACATATTGCGGGGACAATAATTTTCTGTATTTCTTGTTCTTAACGGCAACTGAAAGCACTTTTCGAAACTTGTCGCGACTATGTTGTGCTTCAGTTTTAAACTTGGTTTAGCTATCCTAGGGGTAAAAAAATAATAATAAGAAAATCTCTTAAAGCAGTGAGTGAAAACATTAAACGTCTTAAAAGTTTTGGAGCCTGGAGCCTCGATTTTGCTCATGGATTTTCTTCGAACGTCCCACATACATCGCCAATTCTGGACTAAGTAAAAAACATTTAATATGTTGAAAGGATTTTTTTCAGCTGAGAGTGAAACAGCGTTTGGTGCCGTCGTGAAGTTATTGTGCACGGAAGAAGTATTCCTGTTGGTAGAGGTATTGCTATAATGATAGGCAGTGTAGCAATTAACACTGTGATTGCCTCGCATAGATTAGTATTCTGCAGCTAGCGAGACTAGTCAGCGAGTTAGGTAGGTCCTCCATTTCACCACTTGTGAACTAAGTTAACTAAGAAAGTAGAATACGCGGCGTTGAAATATACCTTATTTTGTGTGTGTGCGTGTGTGTTATGAGTGAAAGTTAGTTTAGCACCCTGCCTTATTTATTATGCACGGACAAAGTTCGCCTGCTCGTGGGTGTGTTACTTTTTGAACATTGGACTGGAATGGTGCGCAATACCCTAGTTTATCTTGACTGGCGCGAAAATTAGATTCTCGTAGTTAGCGAGATTAGTCAGCGAGTTAAGCCCTTCATATGACTACTTGGGAACTAAATTACCTAAGAAAACATATTTTAACCGGGTCTAAACTTGAGCTTGTGCGTATATGTTTATGGCCGCAAAAATAAACGTCGTGCCCGGCTTTCCTGTGTCGTTTTTCTCGCGCTGTCTTCCCATAATAAAGAAAATAAAGTACTTGTGTGTAAAAATGCCTCCATTTTGTTTCTTCTGCTAGGAGTGGCACTTAGCTTGGCACCGTCTTTTGGTTATTGCGTACTGCCAAAGTTCGCCTGCTGGTGGATATATTGCTATTTCAATACAGGACTCTAACGGTACGCAGTACCCCAGTTTATCATGACTCCCTCGTAAATTACAATTTCGCAGTTAGCCGCATCTTCGTAGTACTCTTACCCACTGGGATAACGTTGCGTGTGGTAGTACTATCGCGGTTTGTGTTGTTCTGCTCCCTCTCCGTTATTGTTGGCTTTCCTGGGATGACAACTATATTGTTAGACGTGACTTTTGTTAGATAGCGCTGGGATGATATTTATTGAATTGCGAAATACGTCTAGACACAAGCAGTGACGTGGCATATGAGCAGAGATAATAAAGACAATTCCTTTTTTCCTTTTCTTTTCTTTTCTTTCTTGTTCTCTCTTTTTTTTTTTGCCGTGAACGCTTTCTGGGTGCAGGGACAAACGTAAAACACAGATACGGAAAGGAGAGAGAGACAAATATATTTACAGGTTGTTTTCAATGGTTGAGAGGCGTACAAGATGGTGGACGAAATCCGCGTGATCAATCTGCATCGTCATCTTCGGTGGTGTCCTTAGTTTCATCTTTGGCAGCGCCTTGTGACAATATGTTAACCGAACGTTTGATGTCATCGCTTCTGCCTAGCTATCTATTTAATTTACCAGCACCTAGTGAGCAGTGAAAATGTACATATTTTTAGGTTTTTCAGCAAAATAACTTAGTAATCACATAGCGCAATGCGTATCAAGCCAGGCTGTGACATTCCGCCACAAATCCAACATGGCAGCACTCGCTTAGTTCTCGTGCGTATCTCACCGCGCTCGCGCTGCCCGCACTCATGGGGGGCTTATGGCTCACATTGCAGCGGTCATTTCTTTCCGCGCTACGCCGCTATGCTTCTCATAACCTTGTACTAGCAGACACGTGTTTATCTTCTTGCAGTTTCCAGCATAGCTGCTAGCTGCTTTGGTGGCATACTGATATATCGTTAACAGCGCTATGTACTGTACAGGATGTCTCAGCGAACACATTAAAAGAAACAGTAAAGATTGCCTATGGCAGATAGCACAATTCTAGTCCATAAGCTGGTCTACTCGAAGAAGCGGGCGTCACTTGCGAAAAAAGAAAAATTTGAAATACATAATTGACCAATTAACAGAAAATAACTAATTAGAGTTTTAAGTAATTACCTCATGGCAAATATTGCAATGTACAAATTCTAGCGGGTGAGACTACAATGCACATTCCACTTGAAAAGAATTGTGTGGATGAGAGCCTTAACGAGATTCGCGCCGTGAAACTTGCGTTAAAAATGCACTTTCGTTACACTTACTTTCTTGACAAAACGTCGTTTTATGCATTGAAGCACTAAAGTAACTGGAACGCCAATGCATTTTTCCTAAAAGTTCGGGAATTAATATCTCGAAACGGGTGTCATCCTGAGAATTCGTTCCAAATGCCAACTTGCGAACTCCTCGGCTACAATTTGTACATCGCAGTATGTGCTATCATCTAATTAGTTTAAAAGTTAATTAGTAATTTTTCGTTAATTGCTCGATTATGCATTTCCATTTTTTTGGGCGTGTAATGTCCGCCCCTTGGAGTAGAACAGCTCATGCACTAGAATTGGGCTACCTGCCACAGACAACTGAAAAAAAAATTGAAAGTGTGCGCTGAAACACCCGGCATGTGTCGCTCGTAATAAAATATTTATCTCAATATACGAAACCGTACACACGTGGTACGACATAACAATGAATAAATGTTGCTACCGTCGTCTTGCGGAGCTGTCGCACCACTTTGCACAGCTGTACATGCGGTAATTATTCCCAATGCCTGCCGCAAAGCTTGAAATGTGGTGCACCGTTTTAACAAATCTCTGATACGAAAACGTTAGTCCAACACGAAACCCGAGTGATAAACCAAATCATCTGCGCAGTCATGTGCCGCCCTCGGTTATGCTGCTTTCGGTATCGAGATGCATCGTCGCTGATATCCAGTTTACCTTAGTTCAATTAACGTTTGTCCATATCACTGTATCGTTGAAGATTCCGTCGCTGTTTTCGGACATTTTTATGGCACGTTACTCTTGCGTGTCCACCCCGTATTTTACGTTCTATCTCAAATCCATTGCTAGCGTGCTTTATTCAACAACTAAGTGGCAGTATTGTCTACACCGGGCAAAGTGGCGATCGTATAATGACCTTTCGAGATAACGCGAGATTTCTTTAAATATTACGAATGATGGTTTGGATCACATTTGCCTATGCACTTAGGTACATCCGCAGGTGTACCGCGCTTTGCGGGCGCAATAATTGTTTGAAAAAGCCATGACGAGGTTGCCTGATAATCAATGAAGACATTTCACATGACAAAAGAGGGAGCATATTATGTATCTCTTGGCACCCATTCTGTAACTTTAATTATCCACCGGTTATCCAACCTACGCATTACATGGCCTGCCCAGCTCCATCTTTTTCTCTTTATGTCAATTAGGATATCGACAGTCCCCGTCTGCTCTCTGATTCACACCGCTCTCTTCCTGGCTCTTGATATTACGCCTAACATTTTTCGTTGCATCGCTCTTTGCGTCTTCCTTAACTTGTTCTCGAGCTTCCTTGTCAACCTTCAAGCTTCTGCCCCATATGTTAGCACCAGTAGAATGCAGTGAATGTACACATTTCTTTTCAATGACAATGGTAAGCTTCCAGTCAGGATCTGGCAATGCAAGCCGTGTGCACTCCTACCCCTTTTTATTCTTCTGTAAATTTCCTTCTCAGGATCATGCTCCCCTGTGAGTAATTGACTTAGGTAAACGTACACCTTCACAGACTCTAGAGGCTGACTGGCGATCCGATCCTGAACTCTTCTTTCCTTGCCCGGCTATTCATGGTTATCTTTGTCTTGTGCATAATAATCTTCAACCCCACTCTTATACTCTCTCTGTTAAGGTCCTGAACGATTTGTTGTAACTCGCCTGCAGTGTTGCTGAACAGAACAATGTCATCTGAAAACGGAAGGTCGCTGAGATATTCGCCGTCGATCCTCATTCCTAAGCCTTCCCAGTTTAATAGCTCGAATACTTCTTCCAAGCATGCAGTGAATTGCATTGGAGATATTTTGTATCCTTGCCTGACCATTTCGATGGGGGCGAAATGCGAAACGCCTCCGCCCTGCCATGCATTGGGGGCACGTCAAAGATCTCCTGGTGGTAAAAATTATTCCGGAGTCCTCCACTACGGCGTGCCTCATTATCAAATCGTGGTTTTGACACGGGAAATTCCAGAATTCAATTCAGAGCAAGCTTAAATAAACCGAATTTCTTCTTTTTTTTGTTGAGTGGCGATTGCGGTTACTGGATTAGCGCGAGAGGTCAAGTGTGCAGACAATACGTTTCCAGGAGACGAAGGTGATAGTTCACAATATCGTTAAGAGGAAGCTTCTACACCTTATTGGATTCGTCGGACGGTCCTACCGCTGTCGACCAGATGTACGAGTCGTGGGACTATCTCGCCACTGCCACCATTTGAAGGAGATGAAGGTCGTAGACAGGAACTCGGTGAACAGGATTTATTTACATATTAACAGATTAAGGAAAATACATTGGCAGACTAGCGCGACTCCCATATGGAGCCCGCAAAACTAACATACAGCAAACAGTTTACGAGCACACAGCTCACTAGTACATTTCTAGTATGACAGAGCAGTCAGCTCCCGACAACTATCACGACACGAGCACTCCCTAGCAGCCGGAAAACGCTGCTTATAAGCTCTCCGCTTGACGTCATAGTTCGACGTCATCGTTCGGACGAGGACGGAGCAGGAATGGAGGGTGAGGTGTGCCGGCTTGGAGGATGAGGTGTGCCGACTTGGAGGATGGGGTATGTCGGAGCAGGAATGGTCGGGAAGGTTCGTCCAAGCATTGTAAACTTGCCGCCGCCCCGCACTAAGGCTTCGGAGTCAACGACCGAGGGGAGTCGTTCCGCAGTATCGTTTACGCCCACACACACGCAAACACACAGGTGCGAATCCATACACACAAAGGCTCCGGAGTCGACGACCGAGGGCTTCGTAGAACTGTCCTCCGTCTGGTGTGGCGCAGCGGAGTGCCACATTCCTGAACTGACCGCGCGCCACGTGGCTGCCGGTCATCCGCAGTTCTCGGTACTGCCCAGCTTTCAGTGCCGACGTCAGAGGGCCTCGTAGAACTGCTTTGTCCCGGGTGGTGCGGCCAAGTACCAATTTCTGTAGTTGATCACGCGCCTCGTGGCTGCCGGCCGTTCGCAGCTCTCGGAAGGGCGCACCGACTGGTGGGCTTGGAACACGTGCAGCGGGCTGAAAGCTGGCACGTTGCCACCCCGTATGGCCATTCTTAACAACCTGCATACTCGTACTTGCCTAGCTCGTGGCCAACTTCGATTTTGCTACCAAACGCTTGTGAACCGCAGAAATTTTCTCATTGGAGAGCTACTGAACCGATTTCTATAGAAGTTGTTACATCTAAGAGAAAAGGCTTAACGCTATATGCCGACTGTATAGTAAATTTTTGAATTTAGAGCTCCTATGTTTTACAAATATCGCCAAAAATTCGCGACTTATAAATATCAAACCCGGAGCATACAAACCGATGCGTACATAAATAAATAAATAAATAAATAAATAAATAAATAAATAAATAAATAAATAAATAAATAAATAACGTTTCTTCTGTAAATTGCACAAGTTAAAGCGTCTGAAACGAACAAATATGCCATGCATGACTTAAATTGCTATGCTTACGAAGATTTTGCAAAAGTGCTTGACACAAATTGATGGCATATCTTAAAGTGTTGTACAATACATCAATTCTCTCCGCTGTATATGTACGCAGCTTGCATAATTGTCATGTGTTGTTTTTCAACTGACGAGTTACAGAGTTGCAGACTTGATACATGAGCTTTTCTTTGATTTTGTGATTTTCAAGAACAGTTCTGAAATATATTGATGTTCTAAATGAAACAGCTACTTGTATACAGTCGGTAGATTTGATCTTTTCTCTTTCTTTAAATGCACCAAACTTCAATAAATATAACGAGAAAAGATAACGAGAAAAACGACTTCTTCATTATCACGTGTTTAGTTGGAGCTTTTGAGATACAGGTTCCCCTTAAACGTTATTGAATACGCTCAGGTAGCTGAGCAACCACTCATACATTTTGCTGTATGTTTGTAGAGCCTATCAGCGTAGCTAGCATACAATACCTAAAGGTCAGAGCTACAGCTGGCGCGCACTTAGGCCCTTCAGACTGAAAGTGAGCTGCAAACTTATGTAATTCCTGTCGCAAGTCACGTGCTCAAGATATCACAAGAGTGTTGGCTGGTTCTTCAGGTTAATGACACTTACATCAAGTGGAAGCGGCTTACAGCAGTCATGCGCTTTGCTTTATTTGCCATTTAGCTTTACTTCTGAGTTTTTGTGAAGTCTGCTTATTATCAATCGATGTCGTCTCATGCATCAATGTTAATTGAAGTGCACGAAGCTTCATACTGCGTGAAGGGCGGAGAACAGAAACGACCTTGCCAGCTACGTTGATTGAAATCCCAATGTGAGTGAGTCATTCTACGTCTCCACAGGTTATTGCTCTGACAGCTTGTTACATTTTTTTATTACTGTGACTGCGCGAAGGTAAATCAGCCTTATTTTTATTCCTTTTTATTTTCTTATCTTTTCTTTTGCTGCTTTGCGCCTTCTGGCACGTGCCAAACGTTGACCTGTGCTTGAGAGAATTTGCCGCAAAGGTTTTAGCTGATTGTCTTTTTACGCTTCATTCGGCTCTGCGTTTTATCCCCAAATCCATCGTAGCGCAATTAGGACAAGAGCATTTACACAGACGAGAACCATTGTAACAACCATAGTGTCTGGTTCTTTGTTCTTTGTCCCAGATGCCCTACAATTATTGGTTTCATCAGCTGTTCACCAACTCGCCAAATAACAGGTTATATTGACATACGCTTGTCGGTCATCAATGACTATTTTCTCCCGCATGATTATTCCCTGAGCAAACACGCGTCAATATAGCCATTCCATTATTTTGCTAACATCTTCACGAACGCCCCATAGACAAGACGCAACACGCAAGGGCTCTTCGTTCGTTCTTTCGAAATGAATTTGCGCCGCACTGCGAGCGAATTCAGAAAGTGAACGCGAATTCCGAGGAAACGTGAGTTGAATACCAATACAGTAGTTTCAAATCCAAAAAAGAAAAAGAATCAGATGGAATCTAGAGGCAGCACACCAAGTGAAGATATTGGACTCTGGTGGCATTGTGCCCCGGAGTTATTTTTTTCACCGATATCTGCATTGAATACCAAGAAAGTCGTTCTAAATCCAAAGCAAGTCAGACGGGATCCAGAAATGGCACGTCAAGTGGGGATATTGTCCTCCGATGGCACCGAGTTTCGAAGTGAGGTCGTTTTTCACGTGTGCACCCGATATCCCTACGCGCTGCCGCACGCGTTATCGTTTGTGTGCAGGCACTGCTCCCTTGACAACACACGTTGTGCTGCGTGCGCTGTGTGGCCTCAGGAAACTACGACGCGGTAGGAGCTACGGCGCAGGGAATTGAAAAAAAAAAAAAAAGCTAACTTTTGTTGGTACGGGGGTGTCCGCATATGCAGGTGTTGCAAGGAAAGGAAAAAGAGAACTCGTATTCACGAGAATGTTCTTAAGGCCAGACGAGTCGTACGAGCAAAATAAACACGCACACACGTTATATATATATATATATATATATATATATATTGTTACACACGAGGTGTTTAATGCAGAACCAGATGAATCTGGTTGATAGGCGCGGTTGTTCAAGAGCGGTCTCGCGGCAGCCCGGCTAACGTCGTTCTCTTTCTTTTCGTTGTCTCCGCGGCAGGCGTGGTTCATGACAGCTTGTGGCATTTCCCCGCTGGCAGACGAAGCCCGCCGGGCGAGTCAGTCATCTCGTGGGTTGTAACGCCTCAGCCGCGCGACGTGCGTCACTTCAGCCTTGGCCGAGCGTCGTCCACTGCTCGTGAGACGCGCAATGCGGTAGTTTACTTCGCTGAGGCGCTCCAGAATAACGTAAGGGCCGACGTAGTGGGCGAGAAACTTCTGGCACAAGCCACGCTTCCGCAACGGCGTCCAGAGCCACACAAGGTCCCCAGGATCGAAGGAAACGTGGCGGTGACGCCCGTCATAGCGGATCTTGGACCGGTCCTGCGATGCTAGGGTGCGTAGCCTAGCGAGGCGTCGCGCTTCTTCTGCTCGACATAGGATCTCATCAATTGATTCGTTGTCATGAACGAAGTAGGGAAATATGGTGTCGAGGGTGTAGCGCGGCGGACGAGCATACAGAAGGAAAAATGGTGAGTAACCAGTGGTCTCGTGTCTCGCGGTATTGAAGGCATAGGTAATGAAAGGCAAGATACTGTCCCAATTCTTGTGTGCTGAATCGACGTACATGGATAGCATGTTGGCAAGCGTTCTGTTTGTGCGCTCGACCAGACCATTAGTTTGTGGATGGTAGGGCGTAGAATGGCGGAAGCTACATGAACACAGACGAAGGGTTTCTTCAACCACGTCCGCGGTAAACTGTCGCCCACGATCGCTGATTACTATGCGAGGAGGTCCATGTCGGAGTATAACGTTAGCCAGCAAGAAGATAGAAACTTCTGTAGCTGTGGCCGATGGCAATGCGGCGGTCTCACAATAGCGGGTAAGGTGATCTACGCAAACGATAACCCAACGATTACCCTTGGAGGATCGCGGGAAAGGGCCCAGAAGATCTATACCAACTTGCTCAAAGGGGACGCTAGAAGGGGGAACTGGTTGAAGCAGGCCATGTGGCGCTTGTGGCGGACGCTTGTAGCGCTGGCATTGAGAGCAGCTGGCGACGTACCGTTCGATATCTTTCCGCATCTTAGGCCAGTAAAAACGTTCTTGAGCCCGGTAGAGTGTACGTGTGGAACCAAGATGACCGGAAGTTGGGTCATCGTGCATGGCGTGTAATACTTGGTGGCGAAGGTTCTTGGGGACAACTAAAAGGTAGCGTGCACCGGTGGTCGAGTAGCTCTTCTTATACAGCGCGCCACCATCACGTAGGCGAAAGCGACTGCCTGCAGGTGACTCCTGTGCTGCCGCGAAGAGCGGTTGTAAGCTCTCGTCCTTGTGCTGCTCGGATATGACGGTACCCATATCCGGAAATTCCGGTGACACAAAAGCGATGTATTCATCAAAATTGTCCGCATCACATTCAGTTGTTTGAAGTGGCATCCGAGAGAGACAATCAGCGTCAGCATGTCGCCGGCCACTTTTGTAGCAAATAACGAAATCGTATTCCTGTAGACGGAGGGCCCAGCGCGCTAGTCGTCCTGAGGGATCCCGCAGATTCACAAGCCAGCATAGCGAATGATGATCTGTTATCACAGTGAAGGGGTGCCCATAGAGATACGACCGAAACCGTTGCACGGCGAAGATGACCGCCAGACACTCTTGTTCGGTGACTGTGTAGTTGCGCTCGGAGCGGCTCAAGGACCGGCTAGCGTAAGAGATCACGTGCTCACTGTCGTCAACACGCTGAACTAGCACAGCACCGATGCCTACGCCGCTGGCATCGGTGTGAATTTCAGTTCGTGATGAAGGATCAAAGTGCCGAAGAATTGGTTGGGATGTCAACAGGAACTTGAGCTGGCGAAACGATGAGTCGCAATCTGCAGTCCACTCAAAGGGAACGCCTTTTTGGAGAAGGCGTGTAAGGGGATGAGCCATGTCAGCAAACCGGGGAATGAATCGGCGAAAATAGGAGCACAAGCCCAAGAAACTTCTTAACTGCTTGACAGAGTTGGGTACTCTAAATGCTTCTACGGCCGCAGTCTTTTGTGGATCTGGTCGGATGCCTTCTTTAGCGACGAGATGGCCTAGCACAAGAGTTTGTCGTTCCCCAAAACGGCATTTTTTTGAATTGAGCACAAGGCCCGCTTTCTCCAAGCAGTTCAAGACCAAATCCAAACGTTTGTTGTGCTCACTAAACGTTCGCCCGAAGATCACAACGTCGTCTAAGTAGCACATGCAAACTTCCCATTTTAAGCCGCGTAATATCGTGTCCATGAACCTTTCGAACGTTGCAGGTGCGTTGCACAACCCGAAAGGCATCACGTTAAACTCGAATAGTCCGTCGGGTGTTACAAATGCTGTCTTTTCTCTGTCGTCCTTGTGTATAGGAATTTGCCAGTAACCTGACCGTAAATCGATTGAGGAAAAGTAAGATGCCGCAAAGAGACAGTCGATGGCGTCGTCAATTCGTGGGAGCGGATACACATCTTTCTTAGTGACGGCGTTTAGGCGACGGTAATCAACACAGAACCGCCACGTACCGTCTTTCTTCTTCACCAATATCACGGGTGCTGCCCAAGGACTAGATGATTCTCGAATGACGCCTTTGCATAGCATTTCTTGGACCTGATCGCTGATTATCTTGCGTTCTGACGGAGATACACGATAGGGTTTTTGTCGGATTGGCTGGGCGGCTCCTGTGTTGATGCGGTGACGAGTTCTGGACGCAGGAATTGTTGGCGGGCCATCGTGCTGCGCAAAGTCGAATACCGAGGTATGTTTCGTAAGCAGGGCCATCAAAACTCGACGCTCGTGATCGCTGAGTGACTTGTCAATCATGGAAAGTATCTTCGAGCTCCCGGGGCTCGAGACACTGGTTGCTCCTCCATCGGGGAGCTCTGTAAGTGCTGCCACCGATACGGGCGAGTCTTCCTGAAACGTGGCAATCTTTAGGCCTTGAGGTAGCACTGCCGCTTCAGTGGAACAGTTTAGCGCCCACAGCCCCGCGCATCCATTGGTCACTGAGACTACGCAGTGCGGAACTAACACGTTTTTCTTGAGGCAGTTCCGATGTACAGGTTCCACTGCAGCGTCGAACGAGATAGGAGCCGGAGATGAACAGGCGACGGCAACACGCATCGCGGATAAGGCGGGCACAACTGTATCCTCAGACACGCACAGCACACTCTCCGGGCAAGCTTCACCTTCAAAGAGCACAGGTGAAACACTGGTGTCGACACTGAGTTCTCCCGTCCGGCAGTCAACATTCGCACCACACAATTGCAAAAAGTCAATCCCCAGAATCACGTCATGCGAGGAGCGAGGAAGAACAGCAAACTCTGCATTAAAAACTTTCCCACCCAATGACACATCCACGTTACACACACCAACCGGGTATAATGATTCACCACTGACTCCACGGAAACTTGTGCACTGGTCCCAACGAAACATAACCTTGCGTCCCAGAAGGCCTTTAAACCCCACACTCATGACGGAGACAGTTGCTCCCGTGTCGACTAAAGCCATTGTAGAGACCCCATCAATCAGTACATGAACCTTATTCTTTAGCATGAAAATAGTTGGAGGCAGTTGAGTCGGCAGCACACATTTTCCAGCGACCTCACCTCCATCGGCCGCGCTGGCTAGTTTCCCGGCGGGGGCGACACGAAACGGCGCCGAGGCGATGGTGACGTGAATCGCGGCCGAGGGGATGGTGATCGGGAGGCTCGGAAGGCTGGTGGTGGCGTCAGAGTACGGTCGGAGGCAGGGGAGCGGTAGCGGTTCCGGGTTCTTTCTTCTCCAAGGTAGGTCTCCTGGGCGCTGCATCGGTCCTCTCGAAAGTGGCTTCCTGAAGTGGAGTCTCCTGGCCACTGAGTGCGCAGTTGACGACCGCTAGACCGCATAGTCGGCGCTGACGATCCGTAGTTTGATGCTCGGCGTCGGCTACAGTACCTAGCTATATGGCCAGGCATGCCGCAGCAGTAACACACTGGCGAAGGGCGGACTTCAGAATGCGAATTGAAGTATTCTGCCGGAGACATCGGTTGAGGGTAACGAGGCTCTTCCCCTTGAAAGTCGTAGGTAGCGGCGAGTCTTCGTGGACGAAAGTTGCGTGGGCGTGGATCAAAACGTTGAGGGGGCGAATCATTGCGTGGTGGTTCGGTCGTAATGTAATGCGGTTCGTCTCTGGAGCCATTAAGATCTGCGACGTTCACCGAGTGGTTCCAAGTAGCCGAAGGGGGTTCCCAAAGAGTGTCTCGGAAAACGGAGGAGCTGCAACGTGGCGCCGCATAACGTGCCTGTTCGTCATGTCGCTGTAGCTCCTCGCGGACTATCTGGCGGATGGCGGACGATAGGTCTGGGAGCGGAGGACTCGTGTCAACACTTGCTACGGTCGTTACATTGGCCAGCCGTCCAAACTTTGGTGTAATTCGGCGAGTCTTCAGCGCTTCGAACGTACGGCAGTGCCGTATCAGTTCTGATACAGTGTGCAAGTTCTCTTTACCAATGAGGAAGTTGTACACGTCTTCCGCTATTCCTTTTACCACGTGCCCCACTTTATCTTCCTCTGTCATTTGAGGGTTGACGGTTCGGCACAGCTTCAAAACTTCTTCGATATAGGTAGTGCAAGTCTCGCCGGGTACCTGAGCTCTCTGGGCCAATGTGAGTTCCGCACGTTTCCTCTTTGCGTCTGAGTCACCGAAACACTTTTTGATCTCCTCAACGAAGCGTGTCCAAGTAGTTAGCATGTCCGCGTGGTTGTCATACCATACCAATGCCGTGCCGGCCAAGAAGAAAACAACGTTCCTAAGCTGACTGGCAGCGTTCCAGTTATTGTATTGGCTTACCCTTTCGTAATGGGTTAGCCACTCATCCACATCTTCCTCTGCCTTCGCCGAGAACGTGCGTGGCTCTCGGTAGTGCTGGATAGGGACTGGGCTCGCCGAGGCACTGCTGGTGAGGATATTTTGCTCTGTGGCCATGATTGAGCGCGACGGCGAAAGTCCGGCGAGGCGACGGCTTCGGCGTAGCTCTTGTGCTGGTGGCTCCGTTGTAGGTCGTGGGAGTTACCCCGCACAGCTCCACCAAATGTTACACACGAGGTGTTTAATGCAGAACCAGATGAATCTGGTTGATAGGCGCGGTTGTTCAAGAGCGGTCTCGCGGCAGCCCGGCTAACGTCGTTCTCTTCTTTCTTTTCGTTGTCTCCGCGGCAGGCGTGGTTCATGACAGCTTGTGACAATATATATATATATATATATATATATATATATATATATATATATATATAATCTAAGAAATAATACGCCATGGATCTGGTTTCAGTGTAGCATAAGGAAATAGTTGGCACACGTACGAAGAATAAGCGTCCTTACTATGCATCGGCCGGGGCATGATCTTCGTGAGGGTAAGATTGTGTGTGTGTGTGAGTATATATATATATATATATATATATATATATATATATATATATATATATATATATATATATATATATCTGCAATGTTAATCTCACGAAGGTTATGCCCCTCCCAGTGTAGGGTAGCAAACCGGAGACTGAAATCTGGTTAACCTCTCTGCCTTTCCACTTCATTCTCTCTCTCTCTCTCTCTCTCTCTCTAACTGAGCTCCTGGTAGTCAAAATTAATCTGGAGGCCCCATTGCGGTGCTCCTCAATCAAATTATGGTTCTGGCACGTGAAACCCCATAATTTGATAAACCAAGACTGCATTGTCGCATATAGTCTTTCAATTCCCAACTGTCGCCCTCCATATATTTTCTCAGCTGTCCTTTAATTATAGCACAAATATCTGTCTCTACATTATTTTAGACCTCATTACGTACGATGCTTCAGTGGTACAGGAGATGCTTTAAGCCTTTCATACGCGCCTGTGTCGCTGCAACACCGCAACACTGACGATCGAGAGACTGCAATACGAGTGGGTCTAGCCGAAGAAGTTATTAATGCGCTTAGAATTCTTTGTGTACTTCACGAATTCCGAATCTGTCTGTCTGTCTGTCTGTCTGTCTGTCTGTCTGTCTGTCTGTCTGTCTGTCTCAGCTAGCACGACAGCTTACGTTACCATGGTAATGATGCTGTCGTGGTCATTCCATTGTCGTCATTCCAGATTCGTCATGTGACTCTCGTCATGCTGTCATTGTCACGCTTACTAGGCTGACCATGTGGTCTACATTTTCTAAGCTTGGGCCAGTCACTGGGTGTATGGTCGGGGCCGGGATGCCGTAGTAGTCGTTACATCGTCGTCATCACAGCTTTGTCATCCGACTCTCATCATAGTATTGTCATCACGCCGTCGCCCTCAATTAGTAGTTATACATTCCTTGTCAGACCATCATCATGATGCTGTGGTGTTATTATCGCCACTTCTAGCTTCATCATGCTGCTCTTGTGCAATCGTCGTTATGCCATCGCTGTCATTGCGTCGTCGCCATGCACTCTTTGTCATACCGCCCTCGTGATGCCGTCGTTGTCGTTCCATCGTCGTCGTCATTTTAGCTTCGTCGTCCTACTCTTCTCAGCGTGTCCTCATCACGCCATGTTCGTCACACAGCCGTCGTCATATCATTATTGTGATGCTCATTGTAGGGAGGTCGTCGTGGTCACTTCGTGGTCGTTGTTGCAGCTTCGTTACTGGACTCTCGTCGTGCCGCCATCGTCACGCCTTCAAAGCTGACACAGTGGCCTAAGTTGTCTAATATCTTGGGCCACTAAATCTGTGCTCACGCTCCTTATGCCGTTGAAGTCATTGCATCACCGTCAATCTTCATACTCCCGGGCCGTAGTCGTCACACTGCAGTCGCCGTCATGAAGTCGTCACGCATTCATTGTCACAATGTCATCGTGATGCGGTTGTGATTGTTATATCGTCGTCAATCCAGCTTCATCATACGACTCTCACTATGCTGTCGTCCTGACACCAACGATGTCAACGCGTCATCGTCATACAGTCGTCTTCACGCATTCGTTGTCATGCCGTCGTGGTCATTCTATTGTCGCCATTGTAACTTTGTCATCCGACTCTCCCCATGCTGTCGTCACATTATTGCCGCCACGCTGTCGTCATCGCGATGTCGTATGAACACCCTCATTAATTAAGAAACGTCAACCCATCGTCGTCATGTCTTCGCCATTATACCCCTACGTCAATTCATTGACGTCATTCCGTGCTGTTGTCATTTAATAGTGGTTAAGCCGCCGTTCTCACGCCATGATCGTGATTGCGTCGTCGTCAGACAGTCGCTATCATGAGCCCGCTGTCGTAGTGTTGTCTCCATTCCGTCGTGTTCACACGAGTGTCTTCTTGCCGCTATCAACACGCTGTCCTCGTCGTACCATGGTCATTTCAAAATCATCTCGTCGCCACACCATGGTAGCCTTACCGCCTTGGCCGTTCTACTGAGGTCATTCCGTTTTCGTCTTTCCATCGTCGGTACTGCGTCGCCGTCACGCACTTCGCTGTCCCGCCATCATGCTTATTGGCGACTGCGGCAAACACGTGCCAGAGAAATAAGAGCTGATACAGGAGACAGTGAATATGATGTATAGCCGAATGACTATTGATGTAGAGCCGAATGAACAGAATGACTATTCCATATCATAAATAAACGTGACTTCAGGAATGAGGTGTGTCACTACAATACTTGAATGCTAATCGCATTACCGTCGACAATCGTCATGAGATGGGTTCTTCTGTAATTTTTGTTGTTATTATTATTAGTAATATCGTTACGAGCGGCGCAGTGGCGATGGAGATCGAAATAAAAGGGGTGCACGAGAAGATGGTGGTGGCATCAAACTCCTGTGAGATGCCAGCGAGCGGCTCCAAAAGCTTCTCGGCCAGTAATCGTTGCCGGGTGGAGCGCCAGCTGACCAAGAGGGGGTGTACGACAGTTGGGTTATCCTCATAGGAAATGTAGTCCTCGTTGAAAACCTGGATTGACCATTCCACATTGCTGGGTAACGATTGCAAAACCTCACTTTATGGCCCGTGGCACCGCACTCAAAACACACCGGCAGAGGCCAAAAATTTCGATGCTGCTCAAAGTAGTCAGGCACGTTGGTGTCGACCGCATAGCTAGCAGGTAGGTCGCATTCATCATGGCTAGCCATCGTCCATCAGGAGGAGTGCGTGCGGCGATAGCGTTGGTCGTAGTCAAGATCGTGATAGCTCCTAGTCCCTCTTGTCTTTTGTGTAGACCTATAATCAACAGTCGCTGCGTAAACCGTCACTTGCTACAAGGTAAAAATGGCCGTGTTCGTCGTCTCGTGGGGTCAGCACACACGAGTGATGCCTGGTGTGCGACAGCATATTTCTTCTCGGTGAAGCAACTCCTCGCCAACAACCTGCCGTATGGTTGACGGAAGGTTAATACACCGTCTCGTATCCACACTCGCCACCGTTGTGACGTTAGCCAAGCGACCACACTTCGCTGTTATCCATCGCATCTTCAGCTTCTCAAAGTCGCTCTTCTGAGCAATGACATCGGACGGGGAATCCAAGCTTTCTTTGCCGATGCAGAAATTGTAAACGTCTTCAGGTACTCCTTTTAACTAATGTCCAATTTTATAATCTTCGGGCATTCGAGAGTTGACTATTTTGCACAGCTTTATTGCTTCTTCAGTATAAGTAGTACATTCTCGTCGTGAACCTGAGCCCATTGAGAAAGCGTCTGTTCCGCACCTTTATTTTTCAAGGGATGCTTGTGTTGGCTCACAAGTGGCGTTGTTTCGGTCACGCAAAATAAAAGAAAAAAAATAAGAAACCCGTTTGCTCCCGGGCAGAGCAGCTGCGAGAAATTGCGGTTTAGTGAGTTGACGGCTGCGCTGGCACCGGAGCGTGAGTCATTAGCAGGGACTTTAGCTGCATAGGCGCACGCTAACACCACGCGCGCAACCAATCAGAGCCGTTTCGCTTCCGCCGGGAAGGAAAATGGTAGGAAAGGGTATCGCGCGCGCTGTGCCGGCTTCGTTTCCGTTCAGTTCAGTTTCGGAAAACGGATGGGACGACAATGCCCTGCGCGTTCCCCCGAGGAACCGGCAGCATTCGACGAGCGGTGGCGAGAGCTGGCCCTTGAAAGAGCTCGTCGTCGGCGCGCCGATACAGCCGTTATAGTCACCCGAACCCAGGCAATCCTACAGCAACGTGAAGAAGATCCCGAGCTGAATGGAGCGGGAGGTCGAAGCTGTCCGGCACCGTTACCTGTGGGTTACTTAACCGTGGCGAAGGTCAGCTGCACGCAGATGAGCTTTGCTTACCCCCAATTTTCGGTAGTGGAAAGGTTGGTCATTTTTGCATTGGTGTCTCCAAAACGCGCTTAGAGCTCCTGTACGGAAAACTGCCATGATCTAAGCGTGTCTTCATGGTTCTCGTACTAGACGAGTGCTGTGTCGGTATAAAGGGAAACGCCACATCGGACAGATATATGGCAGGTTCGCAACCATTAGAACGGCTCAACCTTCGGTAGTTAGTAAGACACCCGTTGACATCTTCTCCTGCTTTTCTACTGAAAGTGAGTGACACTCGGTAGTACTGCCACGAAACACCATGCACTTGCCTCGGAGCGGCGTCACAGTCTTCAGACGTCTGGCAGGCTTCTCCAGGCATGCCAAGTGAGGGTGGCGGAAGCCTGGCAAGTCATCGGCTATGGCGAAGTTGTAGTAGCATAGGCTCCGTTGTTACGAGCTGGACTCCGCACCCCCGCCACAATGTTACGAGCACGGCGAAGAGGTTTATTTAGGCGATGAAGTCGGCTGCGAACAGCAGGAAAGGCCGCCGCACAGTCGTCGTTCGTCTCTTCTTTTCTCCCAGATCACCAAGTCTCTTTCTCGCACTTGGACGCAAAAATATTATTATTATTATTATTATTATTATTATTATTATTATTATTATTATTATCTTCTAGAGAAGAAAGAAGACGGGTTATTGGCACCTGGCCTGCCTTAAAGGCGCAGAAAGCAAAAAAAAAAAAAAGAAAAAAGAGAAACAGCTTATAGAAATGAAATAAACAGTGAGTGAGGAAGAATAGAGAGGCGACATGAAATCGAAATGAGGAACTGTAGGGATATAATCCTCAACATGCGGAATCGCGAAAGAAAGTTCCCCGACGCGCGCAGTACGCGTCCTTCATTTACTCAATTCAAATGGAACAAAACGCGTCAAACCACCCTACGTGCTATTACATTTTACCGTGATGAAAACGTTGCTTCTTCCTTCAAATCACCGGCTGTGTTTGCCACCCGACAGGGGAGAATAAATACTGCCTTAAAGAAAACGCGTGGAAAGGGATCTTATATCGTGCTTCCCTGTTTGTTCGACGAGCTTTGACCATGTTCACGGCCATTCTATCGGCAAAGCAACAGAAAGAAAGTAACAGTGCGCAGAAGTGCGAGTCGCTCTGAGGCGATGGAGAAAATACGATATAGACTTTACGATCTGTGCCGTAGACGCTTGCTGTTTCGACTGTGGCAGCCGCGAATGGAAGTCTCGTGCACTTGATTTCTTAAGCTTTTTTTTCTTTCAGCAGAACCATCAGTGATCCTCTGCAGTATAGTCTCCGATACGGCAGCTCCCTTCGATCTTTGCGGGTAACATGCCGGTAGGGAGAATGTCCGAATAAGATAAAGCAAAAAATACAACTAAGCGAAGGTGAAATTTCGTGAAAAGGGGAACAGCAGACGCGGTAAGGCAGTTGGTAAGATAGAATCAGCGGTTTGGCACTGCGATAACAATCGGTGCGAGTCGGCGAGCTTCGGCTTCGACTGCGACTTCATTTCAACTCTATACGTTGCTTCGCGGCCACGGCTGCATTGTGAGAAGCTTTTGCTCGACGCTTGTGTGTCCACCAGAAAGCGCTGCAATCGGCCGCACCGACAAAGGAGCAACAACACCTTAGTTTGTGCGATTTGGTTCGTCTTGACAGTCTTCATAAAAAAAACGCGCTAAAGACGAAGACAAAACGAACACAAACGACGTCCTGTCGTATGTGTTCGTTTCGTCTTCGTCTTTAGCACGTTTCTATGAAAACTGTCAGGACAAAGAAGGCACCAAGAAGCATAAAATAAACCAAAATAACGACGAAATGCGAAAGCACTTCGGGGGCTGAACTGTGAAATCCACTCGAGTGCATAGCTGACAACGCGCGTGTGTTTTTGGGGATCCCAGGGGTTATAGAAGTGACTGACAAAAAGAAATAACGCAGAAAACAAAGATAGAGAAAATATATATGCCTAGAGTTTGTGCACAATTCAGTGACAATTGAGTTCTTTGCGCCCTGTGGGCGCAAAGAACGCTTTTACCGTTGTCATATGGACTGCTTCCTAGTAGCATCCAGCGCTTGTGCGTCCAGCGAGTGACACAGAACAACGTCATTTACACTTACCACTACGCTGAGATGCAAGATACAGCAATAGGTTGCGTTAGTACCCACTATAGTTTCGAACAGAAGCTCTCCCACGGTAGCGAGAGCGTAATGGGAGTCTGACCAGCTCATGAAAATGGCGAAGGCAAGCATCAGGCACACTGCAATGGTTACGTATAGTGAAAAAAAAAGAAATTGTGTGGTTTTACTTGACAAAACCACGATCTGATTATGAGGCATATCTTAGTGTGGGACTCCGAAAATTTTGACCACCTGGGGTTCTTTAACGTGCATTTAACCTACGTACAAGGGTGTTGTCGCATTTCGCTTTCATCGAAGTGCGGCCGCTTGTGCCGGGATTCGATCCCGCGACCTCGTACTTAGTAGCCCAATACCATAACCACCAAGGGTGTATGACGAACCGGTGTATGGGAGAGAGTCGTTCAAATCACTTGTTTCCTGTGTTTTGATTTCGCTTCTGCAGGGGTTAAGGCGTCACGGGTAATGTAAGTTTAAAAAGAAAGATAAACCTAAAACACGGAAGCGGAGAAAGAAGAGGTATACAAAACAGAAGAAGGAAGTTATGGAGCGCACAAAGGCACCGTCAAGCGTGCGCTAGGTGCTCAAATATAAACAAGAGTTACATTTAAATGCATGCACGCTGTCGGTACCTCGAAGTGAAAGTTGCATGAAACAGAAAAAGAAAAATGTTTACAAAGCACATAACGCCCACGGTGACGTTACTGCAAAAGTCCACGGTCGGAGAATAAACCTCTCAGGAAAGCACATATTGTGCTCCGGAGCTCTCAGCTGGACGCAAAAACCTTACTCCTCACTGGCATAAAGTGCACTTCCGCTCTGGCGCAGCATGGCCTGAGTAGCCTTTGCGCCATTAAACCCCAACTAACCAACTGCTGCTCAGCGGAAGGTACTGCATGCGTGACTGACAGCAAAAGCGCCCAGCAAAACTTACCATAGCAGAGCTCCGGGGTGCGGCAGACGGCCCTGCAGGGCTAAAGCGCACTTCCGCGTATGTTGCATTCGCGTAGCTGATATCAGCCGGCGGTCATATTACCTTTTGCTACAAGCTCTATGCCTAGCACGAATGCGGACCTAATATGTGACGTGAAAAGCATCATTATTCCAAGTTGATATAAGTATCTCTGCACAGAACTTTTCCGCAGTGCAGAAACATAGTAGGTTGAAGCAGAAGCAATACACTCCGCTGCGGATTTCCAATACGGGTTTCTCGGAAAGGCGAGAGACAGACATTTTAGCCACTAGATAACATTTTGAGTGTTGTTTGTCTTAAATTGCGTAAAGAAAAGATGCCCCGTGAGATCAATAGTTAAGAAGATAATTCATAAATAATTGGTAATAACCACTCAAATTTGCGATTTATCGCACGAACTCGGATAAGCAACAATCATCATTTCGTCTGGCATCTCCTATATATATATTTTTGTTCAGACACAGTCACATCAATCAAACACGCTGGTAATTTGTAAGATTTGTTATGACGCACAACAATTGCACTTCCTTTTCACTACCGCATCTCCCAACATCTTTCTGCCAAGAACTTTGACGTAATACGTCATCATGGTACCTACTTGTATGAGCAAAAAAATTCAGGGTAGGTAAATAAATACAGATTTGCGGATCCCACCCACTGTTGGAATCGATGTAAGCGAAGCTTTGTGTGCTGTTTGGTTTGTTGGATGGATGGATGGATGGATGGATGGATGGATGGATGGATGGATGGATGGATGGATGGATGGATGGATGGATGGATGGACGGACGGACGGACGGACGGACGGACGGACGGACGGACGGACGGACGGACGTCGGGATGGATGGATGGATGGATGGATGGTTGGTATGAGTGTCCCCTTTGTAATGGGGCGGTGGGTTGCCCCACCAAGCCCTCGTTATTATATTACCTCATGTCAACCTATGGCAAAAAGAAGGGGAAAAAAGGGGAAAAAATGGTAAAAAAAAGCTCACGATGAATTTCCATAACCAAACTTTGTGAACGCCTATTGTGAACTTTGTTCTTGCACGCCTCGATTGTTTGTTGTTTCCCTAGTTTTCTTCCACCAATCTTCCAATTGCCATATACTAATCTGTACAGCGGACATGTTTGCTTTCACCCTGCTCTCGCTGAACCCAAGGGCTTTAAGGAGGCCAGAGATACCTAATCGATCGCTGGGCACCCTCCATCGTTTCCATAGCTTTACCGCAGCAAGCACATGCTTCTTCTTCCTTCTTATATCCCGCTTTATAAGTGCACGTTCTAAGGCATCCTGATCTTGCTTCAAAACGTAATGAGCTTCCCGCTGAGTTATCATAAATTGTTTCTTTCCTGATTTCATTTGTTTTCGTCTTAAGCAATTACTTATAGCAGGTTTCTTTTCCATTGCCGCCACACATGAGGTTGTCTCAGCCTCTCTGACTTTTCGCTTGACGTTCTTTGTTGCCATGTTGCTAACCATACAGGTCGCATACTTCCTGGTAAACTTCCTCGTTCCTTTCTTCCACTGTGAATCAATGTTTTTCCTGTACAAATACCTAAAAACTCTCCCAACCCATATACTTTCTTCCATATTCCTGAGACGCTCTTCATAATCAATTTTACTGTGAGCTTCTCGCACTTCAAAGCTTGTCTAGCCCATATCACCCTGCACAGCTTCACTTGTAGCCTTCGCGTGAGCGCCCACTGGGAGGCGTCCTACTGACCTTTGGCTGCCATCGAGTCCTGATTGTACCCCTGCTTTCAAGCAAACAACCGCATTTACAAAAGTAAGTGCTGGTACCATTACAACTTTCCACATACATGATAGGGTGTATAAGTGCGACTGAACGAGGGCGTAGAAAGAAACAGATACACAGAGACAGTGCTTCACTTTGAACTATAGATTTTATTTTCGCACGCATCGATGCATATATACCGTACGAGCGGGAACAAACGTGACAGGGAAAAAACAACAACAATATTCAGTGGTGCATATCGATGAACCGTACCCGTGTGCAAGGCATGGTGAAAACACATAGTGCAATGGTTACAAAGATAAACCGAGGAACCGTATCTCCCTTTCAGATAGCGACACTGAAGACGTGCTCACGCACCTTTCCTGTAATTTTGCAATTTCGTAGGCTTCCACTATCTCCCTTGTCATCCTGCTTTGAGCCCTATACAGAATGGAAGTACTTCCAAACTTGGGTTTGCAGGAACAATCTCGGCAATGAATACCCAAATGGCCCGAGAGTACCCTAGTGGCTTTATATCGGTGCTCTTTTAATCTCTCATTGATGCATCTGCCGGTTTGGCCATCATACGTTCTTCCGCACGAAAGTGGAATGGCATAACAAACGTTATTAGTGCAGGTTACAAATTGTTTGCGATGCTGAGTAGAACATGCGTGCCTTTTGTTATTTTCTGTGTTAACCTGTTTGCATAGCTTCTGTAGACGATCAGGGGCAGAGAAAACCACGTCCACCCCAGATTTTGCCGCTATTCTTCTGAGATTATTTGAAATGTAATGAATGTATGGCACCACAGCAACTTTCTTTGCTCTAGCAGTGGCACTGCTTCCATTCGATGCGTTTTTACGCTTCCTGCTTAAGCACACCGCGACAGAGGATGCATGCGCATCAGGTAACCAGAATCTGCCAGGCGCATGGCCTGAACTCAAAAACTGGTTTCCACTTTGTGGTCACCTGACTTTGTCAGAGAATTATTGAAGCACGATGTTATTACTGCGCGTTTTACGAGTTTTCAATGAGCAGAATGAAATGGTAGGACTGGCTTATTGCCACTCGGCTGATAATTCCAGAAGGTCTCTTGTGGTTCTTTTTTTCCTGTCACGTTTCTTTCCGCTCGTACGGTATATATGCATCGATGCGTGCGAAAATAAAATCTATAGTTGAAACTGAAGCGCTGTCTCTGTGTATCTGTTTCTTTCTACGTCCTCGTTCAGTCGCGCTTATACGCTCTATCATGGATTCTAACTAACTAGCCCGTCAACGTGTTTTAACCATTTCCACATACCCCGGAGCACGTCGTACCTGTTGTACCCCCATAGCGCTGTGTGCTTCATTATCGCTGAATTTCTTTTCCATATTACTGTCATTGCTTTTTCCTGTGTTTCCATATATCCATTGCGCTCGTTTATCTATATACCAAGGTATTTATATTGTGTTACCCGAGGTACTTCCTGGCCCTGTTGTGCCACTGTCTGTTCACTTTTTTCGTTGAATACCATAACACCTGATTTTCTAACGCTAAATTTCAAACCTAAATTCTCGCCTTCCTGTCCACAGATATTATAACCAGACGTTGCAAATAACTTTGCTTGTTAGCTAGCAACACAATGTCATCCGCATAAAATTAACTTGGAAGCTGCTGCTCTAGTACTGCACCCGCCTGTTTGTATGAGAAATTGAACCCGATATTACTTCCTTCTAGCGCCCTCTCCATCCTCACCATGTCCATCATAAACAGCACTGGGGATAAACGGCACCCCTGCCTCAGTCCCTTGTTGATATCAACTTTCTCCTCGCTCCTCATCCCTTCCCATTAAACGCGAACGGTATTTTCTAGGTAAATCTCTCTCAAAAGCTGTAGACAATCGTCGCCTAAGCATTCCGCTTCCAGAATATCCCACAACATGTTGCGGTCTAGGTTGTGATACGCTCCTGTAATGCCTAAAAAGGCCACATATAATGGTCTGCTTTCTACTCTTGATATTTCAATACACTGAGTAATAACAAATAAGTTATCATCCAAACGCCTACCTAATCTGAAGCCATTATGAAGTTCTCCCCAAAAGCCATTATTCTCTACCCATGCTTGCAGCTTTAACTCGATTGCCTGCATTGCTCACCTGCATAATACCCATGCAATGGTCAATGGTCTATACGAGTAAATTCTTCCCCCCCCCCCCGCCCCCATCCCATACCTTTATAAATTAAATTAATTTTACTTTGTCGCCGACTGTCGGGTATTCGCCTATTTCCTAAAGAATTTTCCACTGCTTTCACCAGAGCTTCCTTACTTTTTGGTTTTAGTTCATTAATCAGCCTAACGGGAACCTCGTCTAGCCCTGTGGCTGTGCGCTTAGGAGTATTCTCTTCGGCTTTCTTCCAGTTTAAATCTGTCAGCACCAGCTCCTTTTCCGTCTGGTTCTCTTTCATGCCCTTTTTTTCCTCAAATACAACCTCGTAGGTTTGTAAAGATTCAATTGTTATTTTTCGAATATAATTTAATGCCGCGTCCCCTTCTACTTTCTTTCCATCTTCATATAGGATATGTTGTATTGTTCTAGACTTCTTGCCTAATAATTTTGTGTGGTTCCAAAATATCCTAGGTGTGGCCTTCTTTTCCTCGCGTATTTCTGACAACCAACGTTCACTTTAATTTTTTCTCTTTGATTGCACCGGTATTTGAACCATATATATTTTTCTCCCGGTATCTTTCCCATTTTCTGGCTACTTCATTCTGCGGCAGCTGCGCTTTTTTTGTCTGTCTGTGCTCTCTAGATGCTTTCTGTCGTTCGGTGATCTTCTCGTATCTCCCTGTTCCACAAGCTTTTCGGTTTCTTTTTGCTTTCCAACGAGCATGTTGCTTCTCCTTCCATATTTCCGTCGTTATTACACTTAGAAGCTCACTATATTCCCACTCCTTGCTTGGCCAGTTGCCAAGTCCTTCCTCGGATCTTGTGGCCTTATATATTTGTTATTTGTTCAGTGTTAAGATTTGGACTGGCTATTTGGCGCTCCTCGCTCTCTTTCACAACTGCACTCGCGGATTCGCGGAGGCGAGCGCCCTCTGGTGGCGTTGAAAGAACCCTAGCGGCGCACGCGAGCCAAACCACAGTAGCAGCGCCCGGAAATTCGTGAGAAGAGGTAATGAAACCATCGCTTTAAAAACAAGGCTCTGCTTACGTAAAAAAGTTCCGCCTTCTGGAGCATTTTCGCTTCTTAGAACCACGCGGCATCTTATCTGTCCATTATGCAGGGTTCCTTGAATGGAGAGCGAAATGTGAGCGGGGCTCAGGTTTTTCGTTCCTTCGGCGAGTCCCCTTTCGGTTTTCGGTCTGCTATTAGGGGGATGCAAAACAACATCAGGCAGCGCCCTTATTTGGGGGAGCGCTCCTACCTACACGCTTCATTTAAGGCGTGCTCACAGAGTATCCTGATATGCTTGTATCACTATGCTGAATACGAGCGCTGCCGGCAAGACATCGAAGCTCTTAGCTGGTCGGCTATTAGGAGCTGCAAGCATTGGTGCAAGCACGACTCTTTTCTTTTTTTACTCGGTCACTAAACGAATAAGCAGCTACAGCTACGTAGCAGCTGCGAAGAAAAATACGAAATAGAAAAAGGAAATGTAATAAACACGAGATTAATGAGAGAGGCGGAGATTATCAAGCGGGGTATAACGAGCGATGGCGAACAAATAAGACAGAGGACAATAAAGGTACACGCGAAGTGTTTGTCGAGAGAGAAGACGGAAGGGGTTCGATGACATAGCGTGAATATCAGAAAGTGGCAAGAAACAAACCTGCAGCTGCCAAAGGCAGGCCGTATATGCAAGACGTGCGCCACGAGGGTTGACCTGCCAGAGGCAAAGAACGTGTCCGATGCGCAGCCAAGCGAGAGCGAGCGAACTTTCGCCAGTTTATTTTCGTTTGGGTGCACAGCTAATGAAGTGTAATTATTCGCATGGAGACACGAGAGCAGGATATGAAAGAGACAGCGACGGAAGGCAAACAATGTGTCAAAAGTCGCCTGTCGGCGACGACGCAGCTGCTTGATGGACCGGCAAAGTAGAAAGCGAGACAGAGATGGAGGAATAATAGGGAAAAACGAAGGCACTGGCAGTAGAGGGGCTTCCGATTGGCTATACAATGGTTCCCTTCTTTTGCTGCAACAATATTTTCGGTCATATGCCGCTATTATCTCTTACGATATCGACCCGGCGTGGTGGCTTAGCGGCTATAACGTTGCGCGGCGAAGGATAAGGTGTAGAGATCAAATCGTGGTGGCTGTATTTCGATGGGCTCGTAAATATAATAATAATAATAATAATAATAATAATAATAATAATAATAATAATAATAATAATAATAATAATAATAAAACACGCCCATGTGCCGTGAATTGGGTGTACGTTAAAGAACCCCAGGTGGTAAAACTTAATCAGCAGTCCCCCACTATGGCGCGCCTCATAATCATGTCGTGTTTCTGGCACGGAAAAGCCCTGAATTTTTTTTTTTTTTTGCTACGATATCAAATCCCGGCACTCCTCCTGGTTCTGTCGCTTGTGTACAGTGGCCGCACAAGCTTTTCAGAACTTTACATAGTAAAACGCTCTGTTTCTTTTGTTCGTGCATGGTCATTACCAAGAAACCATGTACGAAATGAACATGAGGACCAGTGAGAGGACAAAACGAGAACTTATCTAGTCGTCTGTTTTGTCCTCGTGTTAGATTTCGTGCTCAGTTTCTTAGGTACAAACGCTCCGCACACTTTCGACCAAATGCCGTCTCGTGTATTGTTTTCCCCGAAAACCTTCGTTACGTGCTTCACGCGGTTACTACTAACAACAGACCGACACAACGCAGTAGCTTAGCGTCCGTGGCGTTACGCTGATAAGCACGACGTCGCGCTTTTAAATCCCAGCCGTGGCGGCTGCATTTCGATGGGGGCGAAATGCCAAAAAGCGTCCGTGTCTCGTGCATTGGGGGCACGTTAAAGCTCCCCTGGTGGTCAGAATTAATCCAGAGTCCCTCGCTACGGCGTGTCTAATAATCAAACCGTAGTTTTGAGACGCAAAACCCTTGAATTCAGAATTAGACAACAAATCGAACTCATTGGTTCCTCTCCTCTTTTGGACCCCCCTCCTCCTTGTTTTACAAAGTGAGCTTATAGGGTCGCCTGTGTGCCGTGTGTGCGATATTTCAGACGCCATAGTACAGTTAGTTTACTGTTGCAGCCTCTTGACCACCCCAAGGGTTCGTAATAATATCTATACTGAATCTATACATGGCGGGATCATATCTTGCGCTACGACATGTACAGAGGTGAACAAAAGTAATGGACCCCTGTGAGCGTGACGTTGATTCCGGTGTAGTACACTTCTGCATTTTTGTATTATTCGTCAGCATGAACAATGGCTCTTGCCGACGTGCGCGCACTATCGCTTCGCGATTTGTACGTGAGCTTCTCTCTGCGCATTTAAGCTGTGCAACTTTTTATTGCGATAGCAATTATATGGACACTCCAGGTGCATTTCTGCCGTTGCCGTCGCCGTGGGATTCCGCATACATTTCAAGGGCGATAATATGGCGGCCACGCACCGTATGCTGTATGCGTGAGTGAAAGAGTGCGAGGGTGAGCCGGAGAACTAAGTCTCGCGTGCACGAGCTAGGAAGGTGGGCCGCAAGCACACTTTCTGTCGCGCGCGTGGCATGAGGGTGAGGCGACGGAGGCAGGGGGGCGGGCGTTCTTTTCCGGCGGCTGAAGCATACGGTACGGCCGCGCGGGCGTCATATTTTGAAAGCGATCTGCGAAGCCTGCACGGTGCGCTTAGTGCAGGTAGCTTCGTGTGTGCTGTGCTTTCAACGTTTCGTTCGCGTTGAATCGAGAAATACACGAAAGTCAATTCGCTCGCTGCTGCTTCCACGATTCCTCGCTCCAGCGTTTTGACAGCGACTTTCCGCTGTCCCACGGCGGAGATGTGCTCATGTTCACCTGTGCGCGCGTGACACCCTGCTTGTTAATTTAGCCAGTAAGCGAATGTTTACAAGTTTATACGGCCGTTAAGCCTACTATCATTACTTTTTATGGCTATCTACTAATCTTCTATCGCAATCGGTGCTTCGCCTTTCGGGCGAAACTGCAACTTTTTGTATTTATACTTCATGGCAGTGTTTTTAGCATGCAGTTCTTATGGCATGGTAGGTTCGCTTTTATCAAAAGCACCCGTCCTGTCTTTACAGGGTCATTGAACGATAACACACTGAGGCATGAAGGCTATGGCAACGAAATAAAGTACCGTTGATTAACGCTCTTCAGGATGAAAACAATATACTTGTGTGGATATTTCTCTAACTACTGTGAATAAAGAGTAACTCAACGCAAGAAAAGAAGCAGACATAACGAAAGACTAACAGAGACAACAAGAGGAACCAATGACCTGTCACTTGCGGCAGTGTAGTGTGCAGAGACTTGAGGATAGCCTTGTTTATTTTCTTTTTGATCAATAAAAAAGTTATTGCCATACACGCCGTCAGTAACCGAGACAAAAGTGTGTTTGCTTGTTTTCCTACAGCACAGCAAAAAAAATGCGATGAGCTGAGCAATGTTTATCGATCGAACGTTGCCTGGGTTATTCAGTGAGGCGTAAAAAAAAAAGGGGGGGGGGGGGGTAGCAGCATATTACAGTGTTTCCTGCGGAAACTCATTCACTGTGACAGCAGCATTGTCTTACACTGAAGACTAGCATCTTGTTTTCACTAAAGTGCGTTTTTCTCAAATAACGGCGTTCTCCTACTACGATACTACGAGGGAACGTGCTAGAAGCCGGAGGTTATGGGGCTCTTGGTTCAGATGGGGTATGGGTGCGGTCTTAGAATGATGTAATAATTTTAGGCAAGCATTTGAAGAAAAAAAGGAAATTAACTATTCAAGATTATATTTTAATGATAACTTAAAATCTGTGACATTATAGAAAGAAAAGTGTTGTTTAGATAATTAATTTTTGTGTTCGTCTTCTTTGTGATGCAGCAGTTTCCTTTCTGCATAGAGTAACAATTCATTTTGTGGAAATCAAAATACATGGACGGACCTACGCCAGGCTAATGTTGCGTGCTACGTCCAATGTATTATAATTATAACTGTGCAAAGTCGCGACAAGGGAGTGGCAGACGAGGCGGGCAAAAAATCGGGGAGCTGAAGTTAAGGTCAAGAATGTGGCAGTTTGTTCTGACAGATTATAGCTGTAATTATGCAAACTACCGTGGTAATAAAGACCCTCTTGATGATGGTGATTATTATGATCATGATAAACGCGTATGATGATAAACACCCTTTTTATCATCTTTTGAATCTTGACTTCCACGTCAGTGGGCACATGAAGCTACGGATGGAAATTGCGCCTTTGTCCACTAAAAGTTTTCGGAATGCACAGAGTGAAAGAAAGCAAATACTCCACAGCCATAGGCCTGCAGCCAATAGTTGGGAGTTAAGGGACGCGTCCCTTCCTTGTCCCTAAACTTAGCACGCTCTACGCATTCAATTTTTCTTTCCAGTATACGAATTACGAAATTCCTTTGTGGGTGTGTGTGTGTCGTTTGTGTAGTATGGCCATCGACAGCAGTCCCGTGGCTCTGTGAGGGCATACGTGACGACAGACAGCGAGAGAAGTGTAAAGCAGGGCTGTGCGAATAGTTGCATTTCTGAACCAAATCGAATTCGAATATTCGAAAGAAACGAGCTTTGAATATCAAATGGAATGTGGAAAATTCGATTACTTCTGCACAAAGTAAAATACAAAAATGCCCGTGTTGTCTGCTTGTCAACAAAAAGCTTATTTACGTTATTTTATACTTCCAATTTCGTTGTATTGTGTTGGATATTTAATTTTAACTCAGTTGAAAAGTTTTCAACTGCGAACAAAGAGAAAGTGACTGTATCGGGCGTAATATGACAATGAAAGTAATTTAACAAAGAAAAAGCACGTTAGCATATGCAGGCATAACTGTAGTGCTCATTGAAGGACTGAGGCACGTTTCCATACAGTAGCGCATGCCATTTTAATGGAATCCGAGCATTGTGACACTGTCATAATGATAATTTTATCTTTCTTTGCCACTGCTATGTTCAAGCTCTGTTGACCTGATTTGTATTGTGTTCGTTGCCTATGCTATAGTGTTCTTTACATACGTATTGTTTCCCGCCCTGCTAAAATCCCGAGTGGGGATCGCAGCATTGATAAATAAATAAAAAAATAATATAGGTATACTTGCTTAAATCTGGAGCGGAAATTCCAAGGTCGCCTAAGGCGAGACATGCGTCTTTACCAACTGGAAACGGTTAGGCACGAATGATTTTCTCCATGCGATCACTCACGGAGTTGTGTGTTTGTGCAACAGCCGTGATTCTTCTGGAGCAGAATCATTCGAACGACTTTCCAATTGCATGCATTTCCAAAAGTAGACGTAAAAAACTCTGTCTGTCCCGTATTCGAACGAAACAATTATTCGACATCTTCGAATATTGTGAACTCTCGAAATCAATGCGACTCGAAAATCCAGAAACAATCTATTCGTATCCGAAATTTCGAATAGCCGCACACCCCTAGAGGGAAGGCGGGAAATAAACCACGAAAGGAACAAATTTCGCTGCTAAATCTTTTTATTTGGGGATCTAGTTTGCTGAAATGCCCCGAGGAAGAGATAAAGGGCAGCGTAATGAGAACGCAGGCATGAATGTCCTTCACGGTAGCCGTGCTCTCACATTGAAACTATGCTGCCACGAGAATAGCGAGTTTATCGGTTCCACCCATGCCGTTGCGCAACAGTTCCGTCGATGACGTGCATATTATTATTATTATTATTATTATTATTATTATTATTATTATTATTATTATTATTATTATTATTATTATTATTATTATTATTATTATTTATATATATTATTATTGCTGGCGCAGTTTACCAACAGACAGCAGTTTCGACCACGCGCAATCTGACATGCACATCATTAGAGCGGCCGCTCTCGCAGGGAATGCGCCGTGCCTGTGACGGTGCTGAATTGTGTGAAGACCACGCTAGGCACGCAAACGAATCTATAGGGACCTTGCTCAAAATGAAATTAGTCAGACGTGTGCGAGCGATCAGAACCTGTCCTGCGGTGACTCGAGAAATAGACTATCTCGCTTTGCAAATATTGTAACTGCCGGTCGTAGTGGTTGAGGTGCTGGTATTGACTTTCCAGAAGTTTCCAGAATTAGTCTTAAATAATTAATCAACTTCCCAACTACTATAATTAGATGAAAGTGTCGATGAGAAAATTGTAGAGCAACATGAAAAACTCTCAATATGGATTTCTATTGCTCAATACGCGCTACATAAATGTGTTTTTCCGAGCGTGAAAGAAGCCCACGAATACACGCAAAATCGCCGCGAGACTGGCCGCTCGAGGCACTTGTTAGAAACGCGGCCTCTTGTGTGCGCCGATCCCGGAGGTAGTGCACAGCCGTGGCAAAAAAAATTATACCATTTTGACGTTTCTGTTATTGCTTCGCACTTCTAATGTTTAAGTCTGAAAATATTTAACATAGAAGGCATGCGCTGTCGGTGTTGTGTTTCATGACATTTGTTTCTGGGCTGTCATCTTAAAATTCCGGGGAATAACCTTGTCAAGAATATAAGGCAAGGTATGAACAACTTTAGTCATAGAATGGTGTGGTACAGCACAATGCTTTGGCGGGCTAGTTGGTGCGAATCCATGAATACTTTGTTTAGCGCAAAACAACAGACACAAAAAAGACGACAGGACAAGGCGCTGTCTGTTGTTTTGCGCTAAACAAAGTATTCATGGTGTGGTAGTATAACCCGTATCTATTTTTGTTCCCTTGTCAGCGCAATAAATACAAGAAGGTACCCAAAGGGGCGCTTTATTTGCTGCAGATAGGGAGAGTGTTAGCTCATTATTAAGAATTGCTGAAAGGTTTTGCGAGAAAAGCGGCAGTGAAATCAATAAGCAATAGAGTATTGGTCTCTGGCATGGGCCATAGGAATGCCACGCCCGGCGTTTTTGAAAATATCCGGTGGCTCACGGCACCTAGCACTTACCTGGGGGTACCTTTGCATGGGTAGCGTTAGAACGAGTCACTCTGGCTCTAAAAAACGGATGAAATGCGTGCGATGGTCGAAGCATGGAGTGGTCGTGAATTGTCGATTTTTGCACGTACCGCTATTTGTAACGTTTTTCTCGCTGCGAAAATTATGTATCTTCTGCAGGCACTGTATTGTACACGTAAGCACATTCAAACATTTTACCGAATCTTTGCCACGTTTATCTGGTGTTCTACGTGGGAGCGAACATCAAGAACAACTTTGTTTCTTCGAGTAAAGAAAGGTGGTCTGTCGGTGTGCCACTTGTTTCTTCAGCAAGTTGTGTCACGCTTCATATCGATAAGGGACGAAAAAGACCCGTTTCTGTGTTGTTTTTTTCAAACCATGTTAACAGTTCCTATGCCTGATTTCTTTTTTCTTCAGCCATTGGCCCTCGTTACACAATTTCAAGGTTCTTGCGTGAAGTTGTAACGTCCTATCGTTTCCTTAGGGCGAGATTTTCTCTTGAGTACCTCTCCAATGTAAAAAGAAAGCGTCTTATGAAGGATCTCATTGAGAGTGTGTTCCCTGTTCCATTGTATCTGTTAATGTTTCAAGAAGGGCCTGGGCAAGACGTAGTTGAAAGGGTTAAAAATATGTGGATACCGGCAAACGTTAAAACATTTTTCTTCATGCTTCCCACGGGAACCTTGCCTGTTAAAACGGGGTTAGAGGAGAGGGATTTATGTGCCATTGGGAAGCAGATGCTTTCTGTGCAACAAAGCTGAAGCGATCGAACATGTTTTCATTGATTGTAATAATGCCATATTCTTTTGGGATATATTACAGAGAACTTTAAATATAGACCTACCCCTCAATCCACATGGCATTCGTTTTTTACCACCTGAACGCGATTTTGAACAGATGGGTGTTATCTTTTTACTTGGGCTGCACGCAGTCTGGCGTAGTCTGTTGGCATATAGACATTGTGATGTTAAAGGCTGATCTGAGTATGAATAATTTGTGGAAATATTTGTGAAGGTACGTGACGTGTACAAGACGAATGGCTGTGATGAAGCTGTGGTGTCAATGCTTGATACTTTGACACATATAAAACGAGTGCGATCTATGACGACAAACACTTTCGAGGCTTGTAGCCAAGCTGGAAACAAAGAAAAGAAAAGGGAGAACAAGAAATATGAAGAAATTTACAAAAAGGACCGATGCTGAGCGGCATGGAACCCGTGTACGCCCCAAGGGTTCCTCAAGGACGGCAACTCTACACATTAGCAGACTGCGCCACAAATGACCCAGGCGTCTGCCACCTTTTATGAACGCCTTTCACGCCAACGCTTTAGTGAGTTGCGTCATGCATGCATTGGGTACGTGCTGCTCGTCAATGAACCTCTCGCCAACTCGGGTCACTGAGTTTGTGCCGTTGAGTGTGCGGCAAGCGAGGGAACAATTTTCAGCGTTCGCAGGCGTCAGTGCGCCGCGTTTCTTGTCTCGGAGGCTACGCGCGCACTACTCGGCAGTGCTACCAGATGGCGCAGCGTGTCCAGAAAGGAGCGTAATAAAGGAGCCCGGTAGCCTTCTGGCACATTTCTAACGTGACACATTTATAGTTACCGAGCAGGACGAGGTTATTTCTAACGTTCGCACGCACCGGCGCGTCATGCATTTCGGAGGCCAGGTGCAGGATTCGCGGGGGCGGCGCTAGGTGGCGCCGAGTGTTCTTAGGGAAGCGCGAAAGAGGAGTCTCGTGGCAGTACGCGCCTCATACACTAGTTTCGACGGTGGCAATACGTTGTGTCGCTATAATTATTCAATGCTGAACACGTCACCGTCGACAGTTATTATCAGACGGCGTCCGCCACTTTTGGTTTGTACCTAACAAAGTCTCACCATATTGCCTTCGCGTAATCTACATCTACGCAAGCTTTCCCTGACAATTTCTGCTAGTTGTGTGATCTGGTATTAATTCATTTGCTTGTTCAAGATAGCTAAAAAAGAACGTTGTGGATAGAAAGGCGGAAATACGGTAGTAGAAAATGCCAGTAGACCACGGGCGGTCTCGCGCTCAGCGGAGACGTTTTCTGCGACGATTATTTCGGAGATACTATCGCCTTCGCGTGAAGTAGGGCTCAACAAGCCAATCAGTTCACCTGATCTTGCCGAACCAGCCAATCAGCGCGCGCCTGACGGCGATACTAGAAAATTTTGGAATAGGGGCCCCAATAGTTTGGGGCCCCAACGAGCTTTGCGGGTGTTAGCGTCGGGGCACGGAGGAGTGAAGAGTTTTAGAATAGGGCTTTGCGTTTGCGGATAGCGTCTTGCGCTGAAAGCGCCACTACGGCGTCAAAGAAAATATATTAGAAATAATTAAATAAAATATGCCATATTATGATAGGAATAGTAATATTGACTTGCGTGTATTCGTGTTTAATTACAATTTAGAGGTTTATTTATTTATTTATTCACACACACTGCAGCCCCTGGTGGGGCTATAGCAGTGGATAATACACTATAATACAAGGAAGAAATACTGAAAGAAATTCTGTAAGCAGCAAACAATTAGTTCCGCTTAGTATTGAGCAAACCAACTTTACGTGCCTTCACCAGCCAAGCTTAGCCTTGTTAGGCCTACGAGCTATAAAATCCGCTGTCGAATTCGGAATCAGTAGCATCTAGTGAATCAATCTTCATAACACGCGTTAGTTGAGAGAAAGCGATAACCGCAGTCACTTCTCCTAGCTTGCGAACTTCACGCATTACCACGAATCGAACCCAGTTTGGCGCTAGTGCTAGGTTAGAGCCGTCGCTTCGATGGGTGCCGCCATGTTTGCTGACCCAAAGCTTTTGGGGCCGCTATTTTGGCTCCCGCTAAATCGGTGAAATAGCGTTCCCAACGTAAAACCCAAACGCAATTCGCGTCTCGCGCATGCGCAGTGGCTCCGACGCTATTTCTTTGGGGCCCAAAAACGTTTAAGGCCCCTATTCTAAAACTCTCTACGGTCGCCGACGCGATACTACACCACCGAAAGTAATCATCGCGGAGTACGTATTCAGGTGAACGCCATAGCCAGTGAACTCCGGCGCCACATTATAAATATTGCATGAAGCAGCGTCACACCAAGTGAACGCTGAAGAGTGAAGTGGAGAGCAGCGGTGTGATGCTTCTTCCCTTCGCTGCCTCCCTATCATTGTTCGGCTCCGCTTGCGTTATAATATATTGTGTTCTTGCAGTAAAAAATAAAATTCAGCTGACACAGACGATAATGATTTCGCCAAATACGACGGAATTCGAGTTGGTTTAGACTTAAGCTTACAGTGTTGCCACATACGACGTCAGCGGTAGGTGCCGTTTCACAAATATTGCGTAAAGTGCAATTACACTTTCGCTCGTGTCTGTTTGCTCGCTGACAGTAAAAATCCACCGAGACTGAACCTTCACATACACTATTCACGCCTGCACCGTGACTGAGGATGTTGAAAAGCCTTAACGGAGCCTACCGCACGGAGTTTTGATTGCCTCCGTTTCCCAGCGTCGTCATTTAGTGGTTCGTATGTATGTATACCTTTTCGATAGTTTGTTTCTGTACTTGAAACATTACTGATGGGCTGCACGTCCTACGGCGTAATTACTTCTGTGTGCTAATAGATTCCGGAACTCACGCCCATTGCATTGTTACAATTTCTTTTCTCATTCCTCCTTCGTTCACTGCTGCTTGTGGAGAAACGCTCAACAGTTCATTATAAACTTCGATCGAGCACCAGAGCGTGTGGACCCGTTCTTCTTTTTCCTGTATTCGATGTGACATACGAGAAGC
This sequence comes from Dermacentor andersoni, assembly GCF_023375885.2. Taxonomy (NCBI): domain Eukaryota; kingdom Metazoa; phylum Arthropoda; class Arachnida; order Ixodida; family Ixodidae; genus Dermacentor; species Dermacentor andersoni. The sequence continues at coordinate 52,926,511 of NC_092817.1, read as the reverse complement.
CTGGACAAATAAATGAAAAGAAACAAAACAAGAAAGAAATAATGATGGTAGAAAACACTGTCAAATGTCTATAACAAATTCACAAGACATTAACACAGAAACAGCGTGAATCATGGAGTAAAGAGAAAATAGATTGATTTATTATCAACTTTTTTATAATATAAGAATGGTGTTAGTCCCATTTTTCTTCTCTTACTTTTTTCATGGGCAGAACAATGTCACACCATACACGCTTCCTCGGATTTCAAATCGAAGCGTGAGAAAATAAAAGAAAAGAAAGAAAAAAACAATATACGAATAAACTGAATCACTCGCACCCTCCATCTTTGTCCGGAGCTTATTTGGCGAAGAGCTATCGTAATGGGAATCTGGCACATAAAGCCCAGTGCTTGACGAACCAGGTGCAATGGACGAGCACACCGTTGTCCTGAGGCGACTTAAGCTATACCTTAACGTATCTCCTGAGCCTTTTATCAATTTCGTCCGTAATTCAGGAGAACGAGAATGGAAACAAAGTATGACAAGGACGCAGACGGTCGTGGCGAATGAACGGAAATTAAGGGCACGTTCATCTAGAGAGCTGCGTAAGGCGGCATTCCTTGAAATAGTCTGTCTCAATAAGAACGCGTAGTGCTGGAAGCATCGTTACAAAAGTGCGTTTTGCAGTTCTGTGAAACTAAATGCACATTCTTGTCCGAAACCCACAAAGTGTCTATGAAACAAGTCCATGGGCTTCATATACCATTGAAACTGTATTTTTAATATTTAGCAACAAGTCCTTGGGAAAGTCCGAGAGCCTAATAATATACGGCCTCAGTGTTTCAGACAATTATTGCCAATGTTTATGAATTACGTATAGACGAAAGAAAAGAGTTTTCATAGCGAAATATTAGTGTATAACATTTATAGGCGATTTTTATACCCCCATTTTGTAATGTGGAACTCCCAGGCGTAAACGGTCAGTCAAATTCACGCGGTAGACCAAAATCACGGTTCGTGATTAGTCGGCGCCCTGACAAGTCGGCCGATCATAGTAGATAACGGTGCGATAACCAACATTTGGACAATCAGGAACTGTTGTCTATGAAAATATCTGATTTTTGGCTTCCATCAGGTGACACTCCGGTGCCTTGTCACAATTTCAGCAGCTTTAGCAGGATAAAATATACGGCACATTTCGCCGAAAATATGAGCACTACGTGAACGTGCGCGAGGCTCCCCGCCCCTCCGTCGTCGGTTTGCTTTAGTTTCTTTATCTGTGGCCACTGAATCTGGAGACAGGGGCTAAAAGCTAGTGAAACGTGACGGGTTCTCTGCTGGTGTGTGGCTTGTGCAGCAATGCATGATAAAAAAAACAGTAACATAATGAGAACATATGTTGCACTTTCGTAACTTAGTTGAACAGTAATAAAAACAATATAAAATATCCGAGAACCATTAAGCTCTTCCTAGGAGTTGTGAATGCGAAAGCATTAATGTCCTATTGAACGCTGCTGAGCGGTCCTTCGAGTTTTGTGCTTTGAGCAATGTCGTAATGCACCACAGCGGTAAGTGCTGCCCGAGCCAGCAAGCAGCAGCAGCCTGCGGTGCAGGTTCGGGCGTCGTCCAACGCCTTCCAGGAGTCCCAGGGACGTGTCATCGTGGCGATGCCCTTTCCCGTCACGAAAACACCTGGCGTGCCATCGCTGCAGCAGGTGTTCCCTTTCGCCCACTCTGCATCGTCAAGGTGCACTCGTGAAGTGGCGCCGCAGCCAATGGGAATTCAGGTGCCGTTTCCCTGCTAGACTACACGTGCAGGCTTATTCGCTCAATGCGCCGTTTGACGCTTTCGCATCAATAATCATGGGCCTCGTTATCTGAACGATGAAAGTAACCGCAACGTGAGAGAGCGGGCGGAAGGTGCATTATTTAGTTTCTTCGCCTGAAACGCACGTATAATTCCACACTTTCCTTGTTGTGGGCAAAGAAAGTAACCAAAGAAAGGGGGAGTTCCTCAGAGTAGAGTAAATGCGGCACGCTAGCGGGGATTATATTGCACTCAACCCCCTGACGTGATTTAAGAATTTGCAAGCGAACACCTAGTTGCGTGCCGCTACTTTCCCGCCATTACCATGCGTGCAGGATATGCATTTCCAATCCTATACGCAAGCAGTTCTGCGATATGAAAAATAAGACCTGGTACCTCCGAAAGCGTTCGAGTACAGGGAATGGGAAGATGAACCCTGCATATTTTGTCGACATCAGCATAATATACTGACTATGAAAACGTCTGCCAGTTGAAAACGAGCCCGGACGGAGGAAAGAAATTGCTGTGTACACTCCAGAATTTTTGAGATAGAGGGAGATGCGCTTAGTATATATGAGTTTCAAGAAGGGCATAACCTCATTCTCCCCACCACGTCCCCTTCACCTTCGCTTTACAGCATTGCCTACATATCGCTTTCCTGACCTCTCTCTCTCTCTCTCTCTCTCTCTCTCTATATATATATATATATATATAGTGTGTGTGTGTGTGTGTGTGTGTCTTGTTTTGTTCGGGTAATGCTCGAATGACAGTCGTATATAGTTACCAGAGATGAATCGGGCGGGGGGGGGGGGGGGGGGCTGCCCTATTCTGAACGGCTTCCAACATACGGATTAGATAATGTTGATACGGTGACTATGTGGATGAAGCGTATTCTAGTTGGCGAATATAAGTAAGATATGCTAGTTTTCGTACATTAGAAGGCGCGTTGCGCAAGTTTCTGCGCAGGTAGCCGAGAGATTGAGGAGCTTTGGATGAGACTATTGCTACATGCGTTGTCCAGGATAAGTCCGATGAAAGATAAACGCCGAGATGTTTGTACGATGGAGCAGTTGAAACTACGATATACTGAGTTAGTGCGCTTTCGACTAACTGAGATTAATTTGCATGTGGAAGCATTAAGGGACATCTGCCAAGTTACTCGCCATCTATAGAGAAAAGACGGGGAATGCGGGAGATGGAAATTCACGACGATGAGCAAAACGTGAACAAGGCTCCTGCAATCACCTTTTTCACCTTGTTCACGTTTTGCTCATCGTCACCATCTATAGGTTAGTTCAAGGTCATTTTGGAGAGTAGAATGATTATCGAATAATTTAATATTGCGGTAGATGACTCAGTCATTAGCGAACAACCTAACTGAGGATGAAAGGTTAGCGGGCAAGTCATCGATGTATACTAAAAAGAGTAATGTACCTAACACACTGCCTTGGGGGACACCGGACGTGACGTCGCAAAGGCTAGACGAAATATTGTTGACCACTATAAATTGCTGACGCGAAGACAAGTTACGTAGCCAAGGGAGTGTTAATAAATCAATACAAAGGGCAGACAATTTCGAAATCAAACGGCAATGAGGTACAGTATCGAACGCCTTAGCGAAATAAAATAAAGGCAATCAGTTTGATGGTTAGTGCTCACCTTAAAGTCGTGAATTGAAATAACTGATTTTCGCATGAGTAGCCTCTTCTGAAGCCATGCTGATAGAGAAAAAAAAAGTTTTGATTCAAGGTGACCGTAGATATGAGAAGCTATAATGTGTTCAAGTAAATTGCACCATATGCATGTTAGTGAAATGGGTCGATAATAACAGGACGAGTGCTTGTCACCGGATTTAAATAGGGGAACTGCCTTACCAATCTTCCAGTCCTTAAGCAGCTCACCTGATGATAAAGACTGGTTAAAGAGGACACACAGAAAGCGAGTGCGGATATCAGTAGTATTCTTCAGTACTTTAGAGTTGATGTGATCAATGCCAGATGAAGTAGAAGTAGAAAAAGATTCGTGATGAGGTTCGCGATACCTTCGGCAGTTATGGTGATTAGACCATAATAGGGAACGGTTCTTAGGAACCAATGGCGCATTGGAACAATCTTCTTGTGTAACAACAGACGTGAAATATGCATTGAAAGCAACCGCAGGATCTTCACAAGAAAGCGGAGATTGTTTTGAATCGTGTATTTTAAAGCGATTAGTAGGCTTATTATAGAGATAAATTATTTTTTTTGGATTATTTCTAATAAGTGAGGGCAAGTCCTGCGAATAATATTTCTTCTTGGCTGCGCCTAATGCTTTACAGTAAGCTTGTAAGCAATCCTTATATTTATCCCAGTAGGACGCAGAATTCTTACGTTTCGCAGTATTGTAGGAACGTTTCTTCTTATTTCGTAATGTTCGAAGTTGTTTGGTGAAAAATGGTTAGTTTTATCATTGGATATAGAGATTAGCGGCACATACTTATCAACTAATTCGAATATTAATTGCTTAAAAGGAACCCAGTTCTCATTCACTGTCCGTGAGGCAAACGACGGCCGGAAAGGTTCATTCTATATATATATATATCAGCATATATTTTTACTGACGTTGCAGCTGGTCCTCCAGCCGAAACGTCAGTAATAATATCTGCCATAACGTTCGACTTTCTTTTTATTTGAATGTTGCACCTCGGGTCTGGCGCGAAACACTTCGTCGTGTATATATATATATATATATATATATATATATATATATATATATATATATATATATATATATATATATATATATATATATATATATATATATATATATATATAATTAGAGGGGTCATGTTTGTAAGAGTAGTCGGGAAGTTGCGGAGGTTTAGGGTAGCATCTTGCAGTAAGAAATTGCGGATGGTTGCATCAGCAGGCGATGACTTGAGGTGGTCGATGACTGCTCGCAAGGCACTGTCATCGTTCTGTTTCTCCCCAACGTGAATCAAGCCAGATATGGACAAAATATGCTCACGGCCGTCGACAGCATGCCTAAACAACCAAGTTGCATCCTGGCGCAGGCGGCTAGATTTATAAAAGGTCGATTATGAATGGCCTTGTAAGCGCAGGGCGCAGCTGCGAAGCCGTCCTGAACGATCTTTGAGGTAGTACGACCAGCGGAGCGCATAGCGGTCGGTAACAATAGAAAAGCCCGTAAAAGCCCGTCCGTATAGGTTGGGCCGGAATTTCGCAAACGACCAAGCGAGAGCGAAACGCTCGCGCCCTGTGATGAAGCAATTGCGCTCAGCGACGAATAAAAGGCGCCCGGCTCAAGTGATGGCACGGCCGGGGCCGTGCTGGCGTTGGGCGAGTACCGCCCCGACTTCGTGGCCACTTGCATCAGTATATGGACTTCAGTAGACGCAGAAGGATGGGAAAGAAGGCGGAAACTTCTCGTTGGCCCCCGGAGATAGAAATATCCTGCCTCATAAGTTCAAGTGGCGTCGCCATGACAACGAAATTGCTTCTAAGACGGTGGAACTGCGAGCATAATGCGGGAAGACGACGAGCAATCTTTTCATGTTAGTGAACAGAAAAGTTCCAGTTGCACGCCGTTAGCGTCTACGAGATTGCCAAGCACTGTGGTTTGGTGGTGGCTGGAGCAAAGTTTCTTCTTTCTACTCGAAGTTGATCGAGTCTCTTCCAGATGATAATCGGCGTCGATGAAACAGGAGACAAGTTGGAGGTAACCGACTTGGAGATATATTTCAACGAAAGGTAGTCACACAGTGAAATGCAGAGATTGCAGTACACTGATGATAAACGCAGAAGTGAACAGCGCCTTACTGTTCCATTTTTCCTAAGTTAGAGCCTAGGACAGCTGTCCCTACATACGACCGACTGAGTCTCACTGTTCGACCACCAAGTGGTTATGTCCCAGACTAGCGTTGCATCGTACAGAGTCTTACTGATCTGTCAGTTTAGTGATTACAGCCCAGATTGAAAGGAATGGGCTCCGTACAGTCTATATAAATACATTTCAGTAAACAAATAAACAGGTGGTTGCGTCTAATCTCGTTAGCGGAGTTGTTAAACTTTAGGCAAGCATTCGGCACTTTTCCCATCATGGCTGTCTCTCTCCTATTCCCAGTTCACTCAGTGTGTGCCACGTCTGTCCTGTGTTCTTCGTCTTCTGACTAGTTCACATCTCAAGAATATGTACCACCTGACCAAGACCGCAACTCTTCTGCTATCAATACGCTGGCCTTTATGAGATTTCGGCGACTGGGCTGTTCTCCCTATAGGGAATTCTTGGCGCGTCTAAGCGCAGGTCATCGATCGTGTGAAAAGTTGCGAAGTCATAAGAACGAGTAGGCGTGCAGAAAAATATGCAACTTGTTAATAAGAGTTCATGTTACCCGACGTTGCCGGTCGGCTCTTGCTAGTTTTGTGTTCGACACCTTTGAATTTATCCCTGAGTAATTTCTCAGGATTCTAAGCCTAACGGGGGCCCAGGTGGGGCCTTCGGCTTATTCGAGGGTTCCAGATATTGTACTCCTGCTTGGCAGTGTTATACCGCGGAGACATGGCAGACTTAGAGATGCTCTCAAAAATAGGAAACGTTTCTTATGCGCAAAATGGAGAGATTGTTCCCTGATAAGTCTGGCAGTTTCAATACATTGACTGACCACTTATAGGCAACTGTTGCCTACCCCATTTCAGTTGTCATCCATCGACGAACGAAGATGTTTTGGAAGTGCCATCTCTTTAAAACCGCTTTGTTCTGTCTGCTCCTTTTATTGCTGTTATGTTGATACTGGCGTCAATTATTGGTAGCTTTTCAGCCATACTCAGCCAAATTTCGCTTTTGTTCCTCGTCGTCAGCTATCTCCGTGGATTGCATTGATCATGTAGCATCTGAAATACGTTCGACATTATGTCTATTCGCGGACGAAGATGTTGAAATTATGGGGCTGTTGGCTGACAATGTGTACTAGAACAATGTGTACACAACCGCGGCCCACATAAACAAGTGCTAACCCGCGTGGTGCCGATTGCCGCTCGAAATCGGCCATGCGCGGAGGCCGGTAGACTATAACTTGCACGGATAGGATGAAAAAAGGGTGCTGCTACTATACGTGAACGTGAACGCGGAATGAGCACCTGTTGGTGGTAGTATACGTGTGAACGTGTACAAGTGCTGGTGTGAGTAGGTGCGAGCACACGCGCGAGCGAGCGTTGATGAGAGCCAGTCGACGCGACTATAAACGGGAGTGAGCGCTGATGATTGTGAATAGACATGAGTGAATGCACGCGAATACCCCCCCCCCCCCCCCCCACCCAGAAAAAAAAAAGAAAAGGCAGTTAGTGTCCGCTTAAATTGCCGAACTGCGAGGTAGGCACGACTGGTTTTGTGAAGAATAACGCACACCTTGTGTGAAATATGCTTGGAAAGTCGAACAAGTTGAGTGTAGGCAGGACATTTGCAAGTGTTCAGTGCCCAAAAGAAACTCGTTATACCCAAATGCTAGCCGGACCTGACCCTTGCATGCGGCTGTCTTGTGTGATAGGAGGAGAAGGATGTTGGCTGTAGGTAGATCTGGCCATGCGGGAATTGTTAGCTATCGATCTGGCCCAGCGCCGCGTTTCACCAGAGCTTGAGGAAGCCGAAATCTATATATGTCGTTAACTATACGTCACTATTCAAAGCGCAACACCAGACGGTCGGACGAGACGGGGGGCTAGGCGATGCAGAACAAATCACAAGAGCGAGTAACTTGTGAGCCATACGGCGCACGAGGTGGTACTATCCCTCTCCCTCTGACGCAGCGCACCCAAAAGAGTCCGCTAGGTGTCATCAGTCCCAATGTAAGTCTATAACACTTAAGTCGTTAAGGAGAAACCTTCGACACCTCCCTCCTGAATGTCCAGTGACCTTGCAGAAACAGCATGTCTACACTGGCGTGCCTCGAACTGTGCTTCGAACGAGGAATCTCTTCAGTGAATCTAGGAGACTGCAACCAATAATGTGCAACATCTCTGTGAGTCTTACAGGTCGCACACAACGGCAACGCGGTGAGCCCGATCTTGTGTAGACATGTCGTAGCACGCGCTGTCCCTTTGCGGAGGCAATACAGAAGGGAGACTTCTGGCGAACTCAGTACATTCTACACACAGGACTGGCGAGGTGAGGACCGCAAAAATTGAAAATGGCTGGTGGTGGCTTATTTTGGAAATATGTAACATCGTGTGATGGGCCTTGCACTCTCGAAGACAGGTGCAATGTTTTCTCGAACCAAGGAAATATGATGGCAACTCTAATTAGACCTCCTTCTCTGAGGCACGAATAACCGAGCTAAGGCACAACCTATGCGCTGAAACATATATCTTCCAGCAAACGATTTGGAACGACCCGCCATGGTGGCGTAGTCGTTGCACTGCTTAGCCCGAGGGCGCGGGGTCCAATCCGGGTCGCGGCGGCCGCATTTCGGTGAGGGCGAAGTGAAAAAAAAAAAGAAAAAAAAAAAGAAACCGGCCCTGTACCATGCATTGGATGTTGTTTATGTTTGGGAGTCCAAATGTTTATGTTTGGGAGTCCAAATGTTTATGTTCGGGAGTTTATGTTTGGGACATGTTAGTACACGCAAAAGTCAGCCAACAGCATTCCCCCGTAATAAAAGCATGTTGTCGCCCTAGGTGCAAAACCTTCAGGCACCTTCAAAGTGACATTAAAATTAAAAGCAGCGCAAATAGTTATACACATGAAGTCAAATCTAGCTTCACTTGTACAACTTCGGATGTGATTTATATGCTTGAATGTTCCTTCTGTAAGAAACAATATATTGGTGAAACAGGACAATCAATGAACGTCAGATTAAACGGACATCGCGCGGACACAGCTAAAGAGCTTCCCAAAGCCGTCGCCGAGCATTTCAACCAACCACTGATCGCGCCACTTCAAGCTGGTGTATCCCCCCCCCCCCCCTCAAGAGTTTCAGGTGTTGCCACCCGCTACCATCCGGCGTGCACGGCGCTAGAATCTTGAGAGAGAAGATCGATATCACCGAGCGCTCTCCCCGAGTGAAATCACGACATGGGCCACACTTCTCCGTGGAGGTCGAACAACTTTACGCTGTTGTCACTGAACCTCATATGAGAAAGACGTTGACAGCTAAGTTTTGAGTCGAACGACGTACTTACGTCGTACGTGTACAGAACGTACGTACGTGTACAGTGCTTTCTTTCTTTCTTTCTTTCTTTCTTTCTTTCTTTCTTTCTTTTTTTCTTTTTCTTTCTTTCTTTCTGTTCTTGCAGTAGTTTCGCGTCAGCGTGCATTAATAACGAACTCATATTGAAATTCTAACGTGCCGCCTATATTACTGCATCGTGCAGTCAGCATTAATAACGAATACTCATTTTGAGAAACAAAAATAATAAATTAGTTTAACGTGTGATTGGTTGACGACAGATCAACAAATAGGTAATTGGACGGGGGGATGAGGAAAGATGGCTTTTCTTTTAAGCGATTTCCTTTCCAATAAAGCTTAATAGGCTTTGCGCTCCCAGCGAAAGCGTCTCTCCTCCTTATAGACGCAGGTTGAAGGGAGGGGAAGGGAGTGTGTCATCTGCTGATTACGAATTGAAGACACGAAATGAGATATAGAACTGAGCAAAGGTTCAGCGAGCTAAAGTTTTATGAAACTTTCAAAGATATAGACTAGCTTTCAACATGCTATGTAATATCCAGCGTGGCCCACGTTACTTGTGCCAAATTCTTTTTTAAAAATTCGCATTTCACGTAGAGGGACAGAAAGAAGGTAATGTTGTTAGCCGTCGATTGGAGCAAGTCCGACTGTATGTTGAATATTGCCTAATTACATATTTAGTTATTAATAATTAACTTCTCAAATCCTATATTCAGAGCAGAATTGGCACTCAGGAAATTCTTGGCCACCATGTAAAATTCCTGATCAATCTTACTGTTACTTCATTCCTGCTCTATAAAAGTTATTTTCCAAGCCTCAAAAAGCCAGCAAAAGCACACGGAAAAAAATGTTTTCAGTTGTTTTCAGCCAACAAACATTTCTCTCATATCGATATGTCTACTCTTCCCTAAAATAAACTCATTCTGCCATGGTCGACGTTGTTTTTATTAACGCAGGGGACAGGACTCAGTGACTCGGGTACCCGTTACTAGAGTGAGTAGAAACCGACAATGTCAAGAGAAAACTGCCACGTATCTGTAAAGGAAAAAAAAAAAATACAAACAATGCGCGGAAGATATCGCGTAGGGGCGCAGACCCGGCACCTACAGTTATATCGGCGGAGTTAATGTCGTCAGTGTTTCGACGCGTTCTCGGGCACTCGGGAGCGAACAGGTCCATCATTAATCGTTAGTAATGCGTCCAAAACGTCGCAACCTAAAGCTATTCCAGGGAAACATTGGATACTTTGACAATGTAACACTGACCTCATCTGCTTTATTTTACATCTTCCCTCTGGAGCTCGTGTATAGAATCCTAGGCACGTACATTACGCACACAAAAAGTTCTTACTCTATAGAGGTGTCTGTAAAAGGAGGTTCTGGTGAAGTGTGATGTTGGGCATGTCACCGACGGTGGCCGTCAAATGAGAAACATCACTAACGAATAATAAACTTTGTGCGGTCTGCCCCTGAAGCGCTTTGGCGGGATCTCTGGAGGAGCGTTACCTGGAGGGAAATGCAGTAAAACACGTTGTGGGGCTAGTTGGTGCATAGCTTTCAATAGAATAAGCGCCAAAAGTGACGGCACACAAGAAGAAATACAGACAGGACAAGGCGCTACTTGCAACTGTTTATTGAAATGACAAGTGGCTGATTATATAGCCATGAGGAGAGGAGAACGAAAAAAGAGGGACACTGAATATGTGAATGCGCACGTGCGAGAACACTGGAGATATAGGGAATGACGCTTAATCTAAATATAAAACTTATCTAAAAACATGCTTTCATTCGTGTATATATTCAAAGACGGGGTAGTGACACAGTTGTCCCCTCTTTTCTTAATCTCGTTGGCCTCCAATAATTCACGCGCAACAGAATCTTTACTTTTATACATGATTGTCGTATCATGAAGCCTCGCTTCACATACCCGTTCATCCGTTCATTGAAAGGAATACCTGGAGGGATACTCAATTAGTTTCCCTTCTTTAATCTCATATGAAATATTAAGTTTGGTAAGCGCAATAAGCTAATTTGTCTGGGGTATTTTAACTACCACCTTATTCATTTTGTTTGAGGCTGTTTCTTTATTTACCACCGCTTCCATTGTCGTCACGCTAACAATTTCCTCTGAGCACACCGCCATATTTCAGAGAATGACTGGTTTGTGACTAGGAATCTTCAGGTTCAAGAATTCCGCCGAAACCAAAGCACCGGCACGGCCATTGGACGTCAGGGTTTCAAGGCATCTTTTTTATTTCGTATTTGATCCGTTGCGGCAAAGTAAAATTCAGTCTTTCGATCCTTTTCAATGCAACATAGTCTATCTTTAAGCATAAAAAATAACCCGGCTCCAGCGCAGAGACTACCGCAATGTATGACGTCACGGCGTGTTTGTGCGGGAACTGCAATGCGGCGTCGCCATCCACCTTTCAACTTTGTGTCTTTTCTGCTTTACCAAGCCTTTTCTCTCGGTAAGCGTGTTTTATATTTTGGCCGGCTAGAGTCACTTAGTGGGTGTTTTAGAAAGGTAGCTTATTAATATAGCTGCAATTGTTTTCTTCTTTTTCTTTAGTGTCCCTTTAATATTGTTACGGAGGGATAAAAGAAGAGAGCGGAAGAAGAAGATCGCGAGGCGCTGGCTGCTGCGTGTTGTCGCTGGTCCGCCATCTTAACCCTATTTACTCTACTTGTATACGCATTGTAAATACAGTCTGTCTATACTCCCAACATCCCCGTAACAACATGTTTCTGTTTAACACTGCTTCAGGCTGCAGAGTAAGTTCTTCTCCGGCCGTGCCCTTTTTACCGGTGTACGACCTGAGTTAAGAGATACATAGAGTTTGCTTTCAAATCGGTTATTTATGTTAGTGAATATAAGCGTACAGCAGTGTTCCCTGATTTTCCATGCTTTCACAGCTTCTAGGCTGCCGAGTGCGCTCTTCAATATCACGAATACCAGTTAAAAAACTTGACCATTGGAACAAAGCTTACAGTTCCAGCATTATGATTGGTGAGGAGTGGGGAGAGTCTGCGGATTGACGCGCTACCTATGGACAACCAAACTTACTATAATGCATGCGCCATTTTCTCAGCGTTCTCCGCAACGAGACATGGGATGAGGAAGGTACATGTTTATTGTTATTGGGATGACTCATTAACCTCTTTTATGGAAGGGGTCGAGGGCAAGGGAATAAACTGGACATCGCTCACGGGCCCGGAGTGTGTGTAAGAGGCAGTACTTCCTTACGAACGCCAGGAGGGTGTCCAGCATGCACCACTGTTTGATAGCCTCTGATCGAATCCAGGTCTCGTAGTCCTTTATTGTGGCTGCGTCTAAAAAAAAGTAGATGTATGAATAATTTCCGGACAGCATCTTTTTCCGTCAGGATTCATGATTTTTAGATAGCTTTTAAAAGGCGATAGGATACTACAAATCCAAGCAAAGTTTAATTTTGCCGCTGGCAGGTGGCGCTTTCATCAGTGAACCGCCGTTTTGAAAGAGACAGGATTCACTTCAATAACAGGCTTGGACGAGAAGTGGGCTGGCGATTTGCTGGTTACACTTTCGCTTTTTTAAGGGGCCCACGGGCGCTCAGGAGGTCAGAGTAGGTAGGAATGAAGAAGGTCCCCTAGGGGAACCTCAGAATAGCATCGCCGTCAATAAGAGAAAAATGAGGAAAACAAGAAAGCTCGCAACGCAGTAGGCTACCTAAACATGCAGGGTGGCAGAAGAAAGGAAGAGTGGGCCGAGATTGAGGAGCAAATAAATACAGAACAAATAGGGGTGTATGCGGTTACAGAAACGCACCTTAGAGACTCGAAAGAGCCACCAGTGATTGAGAATTATGTTTGGGAAGGGTGCAACAGAATTAAGTCGGAAAGAAAGGGATGGGGAGTCGGAATGTTCATCCATCAGGGAGTCAATGGAAAAGAGTAAATTCAAAATGTCAAGAGCATCTTTGGTTATCAGGTACAATGAGCGGAAACAATATTTGGCTGGGCGTAAAATATTTGTGGACCGGAAATAATTGCACAGAGAAGAATGAAGAGTTAGTGGAATGCATAAGTGCTGATATTAAGGGTTTCGGGAATGATGCCGAAATTATCTTATTAGGCGACATGAATGCCCACATACAGGATCTAGATGGTTATACTGACAACACCGGCGATTCAATGCTAGATCTTTGTGACCAACATAACGTCGTTATCCTAAATACAGGGCCTAAGTGTGAAGGGCAGATCCCGTAGGAAATGGGAAACCGGCAATCGATCGTTGATTACTGTCTGATGACCGAGGGAATGCACGATAAGTTGAGAGAAATGGCCATTGACGAGAAATGGTATAACAGCATAGGTAGTCACCATAAACACACCACTTTTAAAATGGGATATGTAATTTGGAAAGAGCGCAAGGAGTGCAATATGGCCAGTCCAAATTTGAACACTGAACAAATAACAAATATAGCAACATGGGTCGAGGAAGAACTTGGCAAATGGCCAAGAGTGGGATTATGATTATAGTCAGCTTCTAAGTGTAATAACAACTGAAATACGAAAAGAGAAACAACATCTTCGTTGGAAAGGAAAAGAGAAACCGAAAAGCTGGTGGAACAGGGAGATACGAGAAGCGATCGCCGAACGACAGAAAGCATCCCGAAAGCACAGGCAGGCAAAGAAGGCGCAGTTGCCGCTGGATGAAGCAGCTAGTAAATGGGAAATATATCCGGACAAAAAAATCTATGGTTCAAATACCGATGCAAGCAAAGATAAAAGGTGAAAGTAAACGTTCGTTGTCAGAAATAGGTGAGAAGAAGAATGCCGCACTTAGAGTATTTTGCAACCGCATAAAAGTATTAGGTAGGAAGTCAACAACAATGCAAAAAACATATCCTAGACGAAGATGGAAACAAACTGTAAAGGGAAGCGGCAGTAAATTGCATCCGAAAAATAACAGTGCAATCTTTCCAAGGCAATAAGGAGGTTGTATTTGAAGAAAAAACGAACATGAAAGAGCACCAGATGAAACAGGAGCTCGTGCTGACAAATTTCAACTGGAAGAAAGCCGAAGAGAAAATTCCTTAGCGCACAGCCACAGGGCTAGACGAGGCTTCCGTTGGGCTGATTAATGAACAAGGACCAAAAAGTAAGGAAGCTCTCGTGAAAGTAGTGAAAAAAACTTAATATATAGACGAATGCCAGACAGTTGGCGATAAAGTAGCATTAATTTAATTTATAATGGTATGGGGGAGGAAGAATTCACTCGTATAGACCGTTGACCATTACATCGGTATTATGCAGGTGAGCAATGCAGGCAATCAAACTTAAGCTGCAAGCATGGGCAGAGAATAATGACATTTTGGGAGAACTTCAGAATGGCTTCAGATTAGGTAGGCGCTTGGATAACTTATTTGTTCTCACTCAAATTATTGAAATACCAAGAGGAGAAAGCAGACCGTTATATGTGGCCTTTTTAGACATTACAGGAGCGTATCACAACGTAGACCGCAACATTTTGTGGGATATTCTAGAAGCGGAAGCCTTAGGCGACGATTGTCTACAGTTTTTGAGAGAGATTTACCTAGAAAATACCGTTTGCGTTTTATGAGAAGGGATGAGGCGCGAGGAGAATTTTGATGTCAACAAAAGACTGAGGCGGGGGTGCCCTTTATCCCCATTGCTGTTTATGATGTACGTGGTAAAGACGGAGAGGGCGCTAGAAGCAAGTAATATTTGGTTTAATCTTTCATGCAAACAGGCTGGTACAGTTGCAGAGCAGTAGCGTCCAGGTTTATTCTATACGGACGACATTGTGTTGCTAGCTAACAAACAAAGTGATTTGCAACGTCTGGTTAATATCTGTGGACAGGAAGGCGAGAATTTAGGTTTGAAATTTAGCTTTAGAAAATCAGGTGTTTTGGTATTATACGAAAACAGTGAACAGACAGTGGAAATACAGGTCCAGGAAATACCTCTGATAAAAGAATATAAATACCTTAGTATATGGATTAACGAAGGCAGTGGATATATGGAAACTCAGGAAAGAACAATAACTGTAAAGAAGAAGAGAAATGCAGCCATAATGAAGCACGGAGCGCTAGGGGGATACAACAGGTACGAGGTGCTCCGGGGTATGTGGAAAGGTGTAATGGTTCCAGGACTTAGTTTTGGAAATGCGGTTGTTTGCTCTAAATAAGGGGTGCAATCAGGACTCGATGGGACCCAAAGGTCAATGGGTCGCCTCGCATTGGGCGCTCACAGGAAGACTACAAATGAAGCTGTGCAGGGTGATATGGGCTGGTCAAGTTTTGACGAGAGAGAAGCTGACAGTAAAATTGATTATGAAGAACGACTGAGGAACATGGAAGAAAGGAAATGGGCTTTAAGAGTGTTGAGGTAGTTGTAAAGGAAAAAACAGTGCTTCACAGTGGAGGAAAAGAACTATAGGAAGCTCACCAGCATGTCTGCGGACGGAGGGTGAGCAACACAGCAACAAAGAACGTCATGCGGAAAGTCAGAGCGGCTGAAATAATCTCATCGGTAGCGACAATAGAAAAGAAACCTGCCATGAATAAGTATTTAAGAGGAAAAAACGAGATCAGGATAGAAACAATTGATAACTCAAAGAGAAGCTCATCACTTTTCGAAGCGAGATCAGGATGCCTTAGAACACGCACCTATAAAGCGAGATATAAGAAGGAAGAAGAAGCATGTGCTCGCTACTGTAAAGCTGGGGAAACGATGTAGCATGTTTTATTAGAATGTGAAGATATCTGCCCAGCGGTTGATTTAGGCACCACTGGCCTCCTTGTTGGGTTCAGCGAGAGCAGGGGAAAAGTAAACGAGGCGATTTGAAGACTGGTGGAAGAAAAGTAGGGAAACGACAAACAACGGAGGCGTGCAAAATCAAATGTTCAAAATAGGGCTTCAGTAAGTTTGGTGATGGGAAACGATCGTGTTTCGTTTACTTTCTTTTTTTTCTTTTTTAAGATAGGTGGGTATTCGGCAATATAGTAACAAGACCTTGGCGGCGCAACCCACCGCCCCGTTCCTAAGGGGACGCTCATAGCATACATTCATCCATCCTCGTGTCCGGCGTCTTTAACTTCACAAATCAAATTATAGAGATAGACCAAATGCTGGACTGAAATAGATTTAGTAAAACTCCATTAGCCCACGCAGGCTAGTTGACTGTTCGTAGCCATCGTGATTTAAAGGGTCGCCATTACAAATTATGATCATCTTCAGCACCCCACTTATTGCTACCCGGGGCATGTCTCGAGTTTCAAGCGGGATGTCGAAATGTAAACGATGTTGAAATTAAACGTTTATTAAAATGAAAAGTGACACATGGCGAGAAACGCACAGAACAATCGGAGCGCGCGCACAAGCAAGCACACCTCAGCGTTTTACACCAAATGGTGATGATGATAAGGTTGGTGGCACCACCTAATGTTAAGAGAAACAGGTGGGATCCAAGGAATTTCTTCACTACGGGGCTGTTTGCTCGAAAGCTTCAATTTTAAAACGCCTGAACAAGCGGCTTCTGTCGGAGCGCGAAGGCATGCACATCCGCTACATCTGCGCTCTCCAGGCGTAAGCAGCTTGAAGCACACTCAGTATACAAGGCATTCAAGATAGCACTAAGTCAGAACTTATATTACAAGCTTAGAACTCTAACTAAAACTTGAAAAGAGATTAAATGCTTATCATCGCTAGCTGATGAAATAAGATCTAATCCTAAAGAGTTATGGCGATATGTCAAAAGTAACGAAAAAGACAGTGTTGGCGTTCCGGCTCTCCGGCATGAAAGTGATATGTTAACGAATATTAAAGCTGATTGCTTTAACGAATATTTTCACTCCGTCTTCACAGCATGTCGTTATATTCCAGTACCTGAATTACACGAACAATTACCTCAAATGCATGACATCGTTTTAAACGAGGCTGGAATTCGGGCTCTGTTGTGCAACATTTATCGTCATTCTGCTCATGGTCTGGATGGTATATCAATTCACGTCTTGAAGCGCTGTTTCCACAGTATTGCTCCTATCTTGGTTGAATAATTTACCAAGTCAATAAATTCTCAAAGATTATCTAGTGACTGGCAAATGGCCAATGTAACTCCTATATTTAAAAGCGCACGGTTGTCGTGATTTGGCAAGGAATTACAGACCGGTGTCCGACATCTGTAGAACATGTTATTTACTCTGGTCTTATTAAGCACCTTCATGACCATGATTTTTTCATCCCGACCCAGCATGGATTTCGCACGGGATTATCCTGTACCACTCAACTTACTGAATTCATACATGACGTTGCACTCGGCTTTAACATTAGTAGACAGATAGATGCTGTTTTCATTGATTTTCGAAAGGCGTTTGAGGTAGTCCCGCTTTTGCACAAACTGTCATTTCTTGGCCTCCCCGATTCACTTTACGGTTGGCTTAAAGTTTATTTGTATAAACGGCAGCAAAAAGTGGTTCTCAACGATGCGACGTCGAGAACGGTCAATGTTTTATCAGGTGTGCCTCAAGGGTCTGTCCTTGGGCCGTTGCTGTTCCTCATTTTTATCAATGATTTCAGTGAAGGCTGTGTTTCGAATATCAGCCTGTATGCGGATGATTCCGTTCTGTACCATTCTGTGTCACGTGCCGAACATACAAGTATGTTGCAGTTTGATCTCGAAAAAATTTGTTCCTGGTGTGATAAATGGAAGATGGATTTAAACGTAGCCAAGTGTTATCATGTTCAATTTACGAACAAAAAGAAAAAGGTGCCTAGTTCGTACTCTCTAAATAATGTTTTAGTGTAATGCGTTGACAAAGTCAAATACTTGGGCGTCACTACAACTGCGGCATTAGACTGGACATCCTACATTGTCATAACAAGCGCTAAAGCGTACCGCCTTTTGCACCTTTTCCAGAGGAACTTCAAGTATGCGCCTGAATCTTTGAAGGAAGCTTTGTATCATACAAACATTAGGCCGATATTAGAATAAGCTTGCACAGCATGGTACCCCTTCCCAAAAGTTTTTGAAGATAAGTTAGAGAGTGTTCAGAAAAGGGCTGCAAGATTCGTCACAGGCATCAATGACTGCAAAATTAGAGGTTCACAAATCAGGGAAAATCTGGGGTGGAAGTTGCTGTCCACACGCAGAAAAATAATCAGGTCAAAGCTTTTACACAACATTAACAGCGGCAACACAGGAATCGATAAGAACATTTATTTAAACTTACCTCATTATCAGTCTAAGAGACGCGACAATTCCAAGAAAATAAGAGCCTACCAAGCTCGTATTAATATATTTAAGTTTTCATTCTTTCTGCGAACAATTGCAGAATGGAATTTGCTCCCGGATGAGATAGTGTCTGCACCCAATTTTTCATCTGCCATAGAGAACTCTACATGTATCTGTTTTAGACAATATCTCCAGTGTGCCGTTTCATGCATTGTGTAACAAATTTTGTAATCGGATGTTTTTGGTATTGGATGTGTTGTCTTTCTCTCTAATTACGATGATTGTATATTTAATACTATAGCTGATATAATGCTGTTTTTCACGAAATTCAATCTTTTTATTTTTGTAATTAACCCCCCTACGATAATGCCCAACTCGGGTGCTGTAGGTATTTGTAATAAATAAATAAATACTGCAACACCAGCAATATTAAGTACTCATTGTTTACTTGTTTGTTTGTTTCTCACTGAATGCCTTCGGTAACCGACTGGGAGTGTGTAAGGGGTTAAAAGCTCGTCCGCGTGCCCCACCCGTTGGTAATCAGCAAGGCGTGGTAATTTGCACGATGTGCGAATCAGAAGAGGCTGTAGATATAGGGCATTCCGATGGCACAACGCGCCTAATTAAATCCTTTTGCTGACAGCAGCTAAAGGCTGTGGTGAAGAATTGGCCGCAACAAAAGACCGTAAGCCTGAGCTTAATCTAGCAAAGGGCTTTCGCGCGCTCACGCGGAAACAATCGCTGATGTCGGCCTAGCATTTACCGCTGAGCGTGCGAGTTCCCGAAGGGTTTCCATGAGAGCGCGAAAGGGATATCGACAGGGCTTCGCATGGCTTCGACAGTGTGACGTAATGCAAGCCGTAGCCCTCGCGACTTGGGGAAAGCGAGAACACACGACTGTGAGCTGACGAATTATGGTTCAATTCAAGAATGCAATAAGGACGGAGCAAACAACTAACATGAGATGTGGAAAAATAAAGAAGACTATAGTTTGTATGCCAAATATTTGAATAAATATTGTTGTGTTGATCCGTTAGTGTGAAGTCACTGCCTAACGCACCCTGTTTGGGCGTCCTGCAGCTGACTGTCCTGTGGTATCGAATTAAGCCTGCCGGTGCTAATGTGATATTGGTTTAGTAAGAATACTGAGACTATTGCTGATTTCATTGCATCACCCAGCCACTCAGATTCAGAGTGTGTCACAGCATACGTTAGTGTATCACCAAGATCTTCCCGCAGTCTTTAACGAAGGCGCTCTCGGAAAATAGTGAAATGTCAATGC
This sequence comes from Dermacentor andersoni, assembly GCF_023375885.2. Taxonomy (NCBI): domain Eukaryota; kingdom Metazoa; phylum Arthropoda; class Arachnida; order Ixodida; family Ixodidae; genus Dermacentor; species Dermacentor andersoni. The sequence goes on along the minus strand of NC_092817.1, from coordinate 52,907,029 downwards.
AATGCGCCGCAATCTGGCGGTTGAGGAGCTGCAGCGCTTCGTCATTTCAGCGTCTCTGCATTCAAACGCGCCTTAGGGAAACACTGATCGGGGTTCGGAGAAAAATCTTGCATGCGCACAAATTGACGTTGATACGACCCTGAAATTCGCTCCAGCGACCAGTCTCACGACCCTTCTAGAATTCAGTTGGGGCAGAAGTTTTTGATGGGGATAGCCAGGTAACGGGGAGGGGGGGGGGAGGAGTAATCTGCGTACTGGTCATCAGGAACTGCGGTGTTTGCGGTATTGATTATCAGAACTAACGATCTGGGCATCAGGTGAGACCACAAGCTGGCAGCGACGTTGGGGCCGCGTGCACCCTCCGTGGTTGCTTAGTGGCTCTGGCGTTACGATGCTAGGCACGAGGTCGCGGGATGGAATCCCGGCAGCGGCGGCCGCATTTCGATGGAGGCGAAATGCGAAAACGTCCGTGTACCGTGCTTTCGGTGCAGGTTAGGGAACCCCAGGTGGTCAAAATTAATCCGGAGTCCTCCACTATACGACGGGCCTCATAATCAGATATATTGGTTTTGGCACGTAAAAACACAAAAATTACTATAATTATTATTCGGGCCACATGCGAAATAAGCGCCACGAAAAACTTATGGAGTCGTGCTGGGCTTGTCGTAAGCTTTGCTTGCATAACGCGAGCAAGTCGAACCTGAAATCGGGCTGACCCATGCCTACCCGAATCAACCATGCAGAGACAAGCCCACTCCATGCAGGCGGGCGCATTGCATTATACCTAGTCTATCTAAATTGCTGTGACGTCAATATTCTGGCCTACGTTACATATTGTACTCGGCCTGGTCTTTGTTTCACTGGACCACCGTGTCGGGTTTACTATATTTGTATTGTGTATTCCCCATCCTTACCTTACATATACTTGAGTCAAGGAATGCTTTCGCTAAGCTTAAAGGAACACTAAAGAGAAACAACAAATTAGGCCGATAATGTATGAACACACACACACACGCACGCACGCAGAAACAAATTGGCGGATCCTACAGTCGACCACTAATAATATGAATTTGAGTGTGTAAAAGTGCCTCTTATACTTAAAAAGAAGAACTTCGTTCATAATAGCTTGGCCGCCTCATGTACGGTTACACCATGTAATGTGACGGCGGGGCAACCGGTCGACTATTAGTATATTTAGTTCGTGAATTCTTGAGTCAAATATTAATGTTTCATTAATTAATGAGCCAAAGTGGCGGCAGCCAAATGAGCCCCGCGACGAGGTATCTTGAAAACATGCGTTCACTATTAGTCACGCTATTATTAAAATATACAAGGCGAAATTTTAGCATTGACAGTTTAACACAGACAGTTTTAGAATAACGTCTGCAACCAAACTTAAATGCATTACGTACGGAAAGAAATAGCGTCGTCCTCACTGCGCATGCTCCGAGCATTAATGCGTTTCTGTGGTTTACATGCGCCATTATAACGTACGTTATTTTGCGAGTTTAACGTTCGTAATGTTTACCGACGCTAAGAAATAGCGCTCTCAAACATGGCGACACCCATGGCTCCCGCTTCAGCTTGAATTCTCGTGATGGCTACGCTCTCACTCGCGTTGTTCACCAGTAGCTATTGTAATGAGCTTTCGCTTTCTCTCAGCTAATCTGAAAGGTTAGTTATGAGCCCATAGCGCGTCAATTTTCTGAGAGTGTTCGGCGATTCTGGGGCCCGTAGGCCTAAAGAGACGCGTCCGCATAGCAACAGTAGGATGGTTTCTAATGAATCGTCTTGGCATAGAGAAAAGATTGAACAGGAGCGGACACGCCCATAGAGCCCAGCGGCCAAATTGACTGCAGCGCACCAAGTTGTCGGAGTTAATACCTGCCACGCTGATCGATTTTTCTTTTTTTTGCTTCTACAGCTTAACTGCGCGCGGTCTTCGTGCGAAATCGTTTTATCAAGTAAAATTGATTGCTAACGATCTTTACTAGCCTCCACCGAATATGTGCACGTGCAATTTCATAAACACGCAAGACGCCTTGTGAAATGAGGAAATGTTTATTTTATTCTATATAAATGCTCGTTGCGGGCTTTTTATGCATTCATCCAACGCTGTGGAACCAGGTAAAAAGCAGTAGTTCCCGTACGAAGCTCCACCGGACAACATCAGCTGAAAAAATTAAATTACAAGCAAGTGTCATTTTGGTATTGACATACGAATAATGCGTGTAGAGGCGAAATGTGCGAAATTGGTGAATGGACGGCATTACAAACAAAAAGCAGTTTGCTTTTACATACACAGCGTAGAAAATACCCGACTCATTCCAAACAATACCGTACCACGAAAACATCCTATTTACCAGCTTTCCTCGTTTCCCGGGCCTTATTTCCTACACTTTAAGAGCGTGAATACACGGGATACTACGCGTTTCCAGGAAAACTTGGCTACAACCAACGCGATAGTACGCTACGAATACACAGAGGCGGCCACAACACAGTCTCTCAATCAGACCATGCTGGACGCTCGCAGAATTCCATCTACTTGCACTCAAGACAAATGCGTGGGTGCAAAGCCTGTTTTCAGTCGTTCAGAAGACAGAATTTTCGAGTTACAAGTTCCTGGTGTTTGAGCTCCTTAGCGTTATATATTGTGCGTTCTGCCGGCGCAAGCAACACGCTCCCGTGTTATCACTCTTGGCAATTGCTCGTCGCGTTTTGGACAAGCGTGAGTGCCGAAAGAAGGCTTAAATTGTTGCGGGGCCATAAAAATTGTCACAAACGTGTCGCAGTAAGATTGAGTATGCGCCAAACTAACTTTGTCACCATGGCCGAGCGGCTTTTCTCTGCGTCACGATAGGCGCGGCGCACGTGCCTCATGAGTAACAAAAAAAGTACCGAAAACCATTTTCAACAATGTTGGGCTTCGGGGAAAGCACCACGAACTTGTCAGTACACTTAAGCGAGAATCTTAACTGTGCAGCACGAACGAGCTGTCCTTCGCTAACCGCGTCACAGCGCCAGGCGCGCCTACTGCGCTGCAAAAGTACGCCAAAAAGTAACGAAATTAGTTGCAATAATGTTGGGGGTCAGGGAAAACGCCAAAACTTGTCGCAGTGAGATTCACTACACTCGAAACGGCGTCACAGCGCCCTGTGCGATTATCGTGCCAAAAAGCTACTGAGATAAGTTAGAATAATATTGGGGTTCTTTGAAAGCGTCGCAAACATCTCCCAGTACGAGTCATTAATTCAAATTAACTGCGCCACGACGGCCACACTGTTTTTCGTTAACTGCGTCGCAAATCTAGCCTATAGGTGGCGTGCCGTAAGCGTAATTGCTCGAAATGCGTCGGACACTCTCGAACAAAATTTCTCACCTTGCCGTAGTCCAATAGTGCAGTGGTGTCGTGTCGAAGTTCAGAAGGAACGCAAGGATTCGCCGGGAGCCCACCAAACGAGGCTAAATCCAAAAATAGAAAAACAGGCAGGTACGGGTCGCCGAGCAGACCAACGCTCAGATGCGGAGCCAGTCTCGCGGGCTTCGGCGGTGTATCTGACGAATGACGCATGCATTTGGCTCGTCATTCCCCGATTCGCCTGTCGCTAGGCAACGGAAGTAAGCAGCAAAACATAATTTAATTTATACGCTGATATTTTTCCTTTTGCCGAGAGAGAATTAAAAAAATTAAACAATTTCTGTTAACCTATTCACATTCTCTTTTTTTTTTCGATGCTCGCGGCAGCAAACGGTCGGCGTTAATACTAGTGTGACGTATTTCCTGTTGCCAGTTTTCGCCGAGTGTCCCCTCTTGTTTAATTTTTTTCTCTATGGTTCGGCACGATGCACCAGACGGCGTCCTGTTTTTAACGTCTTTACGTTTGCGTTTCCGTACGGTAAAATAAAAGGCTTGAAAGAAGGGGCACCCTTATCGTCCCGCAAAGGTGCTTACGTTTAACGTGCGTAAGGCGACAAACGCTATTCAAAAACTGTCTAGTGTCATGCTTAAGCACTCAACTTCCGAACAGGAGGGCGTTGTCAACGGTGACTGTTTATTCAGCGAGGCTTCTGAAAAGTGACACAAGGGATTAAGAGTTCCTCGCTATCTGCGTAGCTGCCTTAGTTTCTACGTTAATATTTCTTTGCCTTCCCTGCCTTTCCTGTAATATATTCTCTCTCTCTCTCTCTATTTACTTCCTAGTCAAGGATTCGGTGACATTCGTCTGGTGAGGTAACATGATGGTGAAGAAGTTGCGGACACTGACCAAGTTTATTAGAACCATAGACAACAGGATTATGAACAGGACGTTATGGCAACCTACCTGCTTTCTGCTCCCGCTCATACGTCACCTATTGGGATAAAAAGGACAAACGGTTCTTGTCTGTTTTAGTGTGACCAAGGAACCCGTATGGGCTCCGAAACGGCTCTGTCGTTTCACCTTGACTTGGTCAGTTACCGCAATTTCGTTATTTCTTCACATCCCATTATACCACCCTCCGATTTTTCCTCACCGTAGCTGCTTCTTGTGCCACTTTTTTTTTCTTTGTTTGGTGGTGACTTGCTCTCGTCAGTGCACATGATTGTTCTATATGCTGAGGCAACCTTGTCATTTTTCAGTGGCTGGTCGCTGAAGTTTTAATGTGGGCGTCTGACTGCTCAAAAATGGAAAGCACCGCCAACGCTTCCCTAGCAGCCAAAGAGGTGGTGGTAAAAGCAAAAGCGAAGGTTATCCTTCATGTATTGCTGTTCTTCGGGGTCCAGGTGTTTGTATTTATTGTTAAGCGTGCCATGTACGGACTGTGCTCACAACAGGCGCACACTGCGCAGGACAATCAACCGTTTCACGACACTCCCTCTTTCTTCAAGGGCGCGCTACTACGCCGAATAGCGCCGTTATATATTTGAGAGATCTCCTGACTTCTTCATACAGCCGTTATAGGAGTATAAGAAACATAAATGAGCCGCACTCGAATGCTTTTGTAATCGTTATACCGGGTCTCCCTTCACTGCACACGTGCAAGCAGGCGCCTAACCGGCACCTGATTATTATTATTTTCCTTTTTGCTTATGAAACAATTTCTCGGTGGACCACGCATGATACCGCTCACATATAATTTGTGTCGCACTGGATGCATAGTGAGCGCTGCACTTTCTTTTGCTGATCAATTCGCGTTACAGCAACATAGTGGACATGGCGATAAAGCACATGTAGTGCTTCGCGACCTGCGTAAGCACATGAGAATAACATGCATGCAGGGTGTTTCTACGAAGACTTTCAAGTAACGTGTTAAAATAGCCGTTTCGAAATAAAAGGACGGGTCCTTCGGAGACATGCCGCCAGTGGTGGCGACCACGGGGTGAGGGGTGACACACGATAATTACTAGCCAATTAACAAAATTTTAATTAAGTAACGTCAAAACCTTTACCTTCAACGGGCTCATCGTATTTTGAAATTGAAGGGAGCTCTCCGTATAGGCCATACCAACTTCTGAATCTGGAAAAATACGATTATCCGTGGAACTGTGGGACGATAAAATCCGGCTATCAGACCTCGCGAAACGGAAAGTTGGAGGCTGTAGCGAGCGCAAAGCCGTGCCCCTCGAGACGGCGTTCTGCTTACGTCCCCAAGCTGCGGGCCGCCATCGGGCTGGCTGCCCGCTGCTGCTATATATATAGTGCTGACGCAACTCCGTTCGAAACTCATTATCCGGCTTGGTGAAAGGAGTCTAGAGGTCCCTGTCATTATCCTTCATAACACTGAGATATAACTGGAAGGCCACGGTAATCGCTCTTTTCCTACATGATTGCGCAAGCAACGAGATTTCAGCGAATACACGACCCCTCGTTGACAAATTGACGTTGGCATGAGCAAAAGCCTGGTCCCTATATAGGAGGAGCGACCCAGCTGCGTCGTAGCTCTGCTTAAAGGGGCCCTGAACCACTTTTTATTGACGTGGAGAAAAGCATTTCAGCGTGAAAATAGGCTTTTTCAGAAATATTTTATCGCAAAAAAGCACTTGAACGCGTTCAGCAGAAGCGGGCAATCAAACACGGCCTCCTCTGTGCTCCCGTTCCTTCATCAATGCCTTCCACTGCGAAGGCGCAGTGGGGCGTCCCCACAACGCTCCGCTTTCTAAATGTCATCATGGCGCGCAGTTCGAATTTCATTTTGGGCGTTAACATAGACGCCCCGTCTTCCGCCTTTGGTGCCAGCGAAGCGCTAATAGTTGTCTGCTTCTTCGCAAGCAGTAAATTACCCGCCGTGGTTGCTCAGTGGCTATGGTGTTAGGCTGCTGAGCACGATGTCGCGGGATCGAATCCCGGCCACGGTGGCCGCATTTCGATGGGGGCGAAATGCGAAAACACCCGTGTACTTAGATTTAGGTGCACGTTAAAGAACCCCAGGTGGTCGAAATTTCCGGAGTCCTCCACTACGGCGTGCCTCATAATCAGAAAGTGGTTTTGGCACGTAAAACCACATAATTTATTTTTTTTAAACAGTAAATTGTTGAACCATTATATACCGATAAAACGAGGTGAGATTAAATCATTCGTGCTATAAAGCAGCTTTTGAAAACGTGCGTGGAAAGTCAACTGGAGCGGTATATTGTAAGGGTTTGTTTTGCATGCGATTCTATTCTTTCCTTTTCCACCTGCCGTTAACGGTCACCTGATGCCGAGGATAACCTGGTCGGAGCGCTGATAACCGAACCGCTTGGAACACTGAGGATGTGCGAAGAGGAATAGCAATAGAATAAAGCACTTATATTATCCCTACCTTGAATAGAGAAAAAAAAAAGAACGATTAGCTGCTTTTAGCCGAGCATCACTCGCATGCCGCAATTTCCATCTCTTCTGACAGTGCTCGCACTAGACGACAATGTAGCGAGAAGGTGTGCTGGGCTCGTTAGCTAAAAAAGTCCTGTTTTCACTCTCCTACGCACACCTGTCGGCGAATCCTTTTTTCAATGATTTCTTGGCCGTGCCTGCCACGGGCGTCTCAGCATAGGTGCGGCGTTCTGTTGCTGTGGACGAACGAGGCCGCGTTGTCGATTCCCCGCTGCCGCTTTTCGCATTGCGATGTAAACCGAACGCAAGACCGTTTGTGCGTCTCCTCTTTTTGAGGGCACGTTAACCCTGTAAGGCCTAAACGCAGTTTCACGCGAAGGGAAATTCTTCGTCAAAAACAAACGACGGTCGCTCATTCAGAAGCGGCTTATTAGTGAGCAGAATACCATGGAATATCAACTAGCCCGTGCCCAAACCTTGTTTTAGTGAATAGATTGTCGAACTGTCCATATGCACAGCTGTAACTTCCGTCCAGCTGAACAAAAACGTAATTGTGGTATTTCCTTTACGTTCCCCTGTTTTCTATCAGCGTTTGCATGCACGAAAGTCAGCATATTGTGTAAGATGCGTTGTGCATAACAGCGTTACATAGCCCCAGGTGGTCAAAAGTAACGCGGAGTTCACCCCAACGGCGACTGTGATATCGTGCGAGTTGCTTTTGGATGTCAAACCCCGTAATGCAATAATGTAATGTCGTTTTCTTAGCGTACGTAATGACAGAGGTCAACAATTGCACATTAGAAGCGAAGCACAGGCAGCCAGTGATGCGTGACGGGGTCCTTCCACCTGATCGGCACATGTTTTTTGGTTGAGTTGAAATGTTTGTTGAAGACGAATGGAATGTCCGCACTGGTGCAGCTGTCGCAACCTGTCCATGAATTTTCTCCCACTCATGATGGCAGCTGTACAGTGAGAAAAGGTTAAGCCCAGGATGCGAAGCATACTAGCCTTTATTTTAGTTGTTGAACCACTGTTTAGCCTGGTGAACTGCTGTTGCTTGGCTATATTTGGTTCGGCTAGACGAAGAAACAACTCATGCGTTACTCTGCTTCGCCTTCAAGAGTGGAACGCGACAGCGTTCCCGTCGACCCGCCAAGGGGTGTAAGACAATGGGCTACGGCGCAGCGACTACGCGCCCCGCATTGGACGCGGTGAGCGTCGAGCAACGCAGCGTTCGGCGCGGCAACGAAATGTGCGCCTGAGCAAGCGACGCACGCCTGAGCCTTTAAGGCCCGTATTCACAAACCAACCTTATACTTATCTTTTGCCTTCCTTACCTTTTCAGCGCCTTGACGCGTTTCATAAACAAACCTTATGCTTAAGTCGAACCTTTCCTTAACCTTACCGGCTCGGAAAAGGAGCCTTCCTTAAGGTAGCCCGGCAGCTACCTTAAGGCGCCACTTATTATGGCCGACCACGCAAGCAGCTTTTCGGAGCTAGTCGATTTTGTCGCCCTATTAAGGGAAGCCGATGTTCGCGCAGCCCTTCCTTATGTAAAGCTCATCCGGCGTGTACTCAGGGACCGTCAGAATGTCATCGAGATGTACAACGACCGCGAGTTTCTTGGCAGGTTCCGCTTTTCAAAACGAGCGGTGGTACACCTTCTCTCCATCCTGCCACTTGCTCCGAGCCCAGACGATCGCGGTTCGCCCGTGCCGCCACTTCTACAGCTCCTCGTGACCCTCCGTTTCTACGGCGGCGGGACGTTTCAAGTGGTCACTGGTGACTTGGTCAGCATATCGCAGCCTTCAGTGTCTCGCATCATTGAACGTGTGACGACTGTGATCGCAGCGACATTGTTCCCAGCACTCGTGAAGCTCCCCGATGCCGCACAAGCATCTCGAGTGATGGACGAATTTTATCGAATAGCGAAGTTTCCTGGTGTGACAGGGTGCATGGACTGCACCCACATCAGGATCAAGAGCCCTGGAGGTAAAGACGCAGAAGTCTTTCGCTGCAGGAAAGGATATTTTTCTTTTAATGTGCAGGTATGTGGAGAGTTCATGTTACAATTATTACGCGTCGAAATACATTCGCAAGTAAATACGGGTCATCGTGCGGCTTCTAACACACTTTCAGCATTATTTCACCCCCGTATTCAGAATTGCATCTTAACTTGAAGCCCATGCTTGACTTGATATGAATGACGCCTTGTGCGAACGCGCCGAAGACGCTCATTGCGTTTCTTTTGGTGCGTTGACGACAGGCGTCGTTTAGATCAAGTCAAGCATAAGATGCATTTCTGAATACGAGGTTTAAAGCTATTCTGTGCACAACATACATATTATGGCACATCGCTTTGAGCACTAGCCACAATTTCCCAAATGCGTTTATTTGCAACTGCTGTAACCGAATGGGGGCTGAATTTTTAATATTCTAGTAGGGTTCTTTTTTCTTTTCAATTTACGGATATATATATACTGCATGACTTCACAAAAGCACGTTAAAAGGCTAAAGAGTGAATGTATGGCTTGTATCCCAGTATGTTATTTTATCATGGTAAGGAAGTTTAGCTTACCAGAATGATTACTGACCCATTGCAGTGATGGTGCGCTCTCACATTACAGCAAGGGTATTTTGGGACGTAGCTATAATGCATGCCAACGTGAAAGCATATCATGAGAGCTGCATATTCTCTTATTGCAGGCAATCACAGGACCTCGTTTGCAGTTTTTTGATCTTGTCGCCAGTTGGCCAGGCTCCAATCACGACAGCCGTATATTTGACAACAGCCATGCCAGAGCACGCTATGAGGATGGGGAAGTTCAAGGTGTGCTCCTCGGAGACATGGGATACGCTTGCAGACGTTATCTAATGACACCACTAAAGGAACCGAAAAGTTCAGCGGAGCGCAGGTAAGCATGTAGCTGAACGGTAACAGGGCAACATAATGAGTAGGGATTAGATTTTTACCATTCATATTAAAATGCATTCCTCCAAAGGTACAACAACTCCCAGAAAACGACAAGGTGCACAATCGAGAGGGTCTTCGGCATCTGGAAAAGAAGGTTTCCGTGCCTCGACATGAAATTGCAGATAAAGACGTCAACCTCTGTTCTGGTCATAACAGCGTGTGCTGCACTGCACAATCTCAGCCGCCACCTGAATGACCCAATCCCTCCGGACGTTCACCCAGCTCCTGCTGCACCTCCTCCTACTGCCACACAACAGGGTCCTGCCGCACAGCCAGGTCCACCAATGCCACCTGATGAGCCACAGCAATCAGACACTGAAGATGGGTTCAGAGCCCGCAGGCGTATCATTCGCGACTATTTTTCTCGCTAAGAACAAATAAACAACATTGCTTCCAAAGAACAAAATATTTTTATTCCAACTGCTTTTTCAGCAGCTGCATTTTCAATGTCAGAAGCGCTGCCTTCGCTTCGGCATTTTTTAGTTTTTGCGCATTGATGGCCTTGCGTTCTTTTCGCTCAGCCCTCGCAAATCGCATACGCTGCAAGTGCTCCTTCCGCCTGTTCACTCGTTCTTCTGCAACAGCTTCTAGCCGCGCATGAATTTCCTTTTCGAGCTGTGAAGTTCTTGCTGTGCTGCCCCGTTTCCGAACAAGTGGAGGCAGTGGACGTGTGGGTCTGTTCACGCTCTGTTGGCTCACAGGCTCTTGTGGAGCTTGAGATGCTTGCGGTTCGCCTAAACATTCCGTCTCTGTGCAATAGGTATCGGCGTTCAAAGGGCTCAATGGTTCCAATTCCCAGATTGGGTCATCCTGGTTGGCGTGATGACCTGCAAATTCAGTACCTGCAAAACAATATACCATTGTCACGTTTAAGGCATGCATATATGTCATGATAATTGTCACCAGATAATTTTTCCCCTACATCCTGTGAAATTGAGCATTTGGACAGAGTGCTAAACAATAACATCACGGTATGCGCACATCTGCTGAAACTTGCCACTTGTTTACTTATTATGTGAATTTATTGCCAAATATGTCATGAACCTCCTCCAATAAATTTCTTGCAGCACAGGCTAATGCCCAAACATGACCACGTCTTGCCATTATAATTACCTACAAGCCAATTAGCGGATGCTGTTAAGTTGAGGAGCAGCAACTCACATCAGTTGCAGTATTTACAGTGTATCTTTAGAAAATTGGAAGCAAAAAAATTGCTTCGTTCTGAGTGATATAAAATTATGGTTTGCATCTGCACCGCCATAAAAGACCCTCACATAACAGACTCAATTGATACGTAACGTTCTTCAGATAAGGAATTCCTCTGAGGAACATGTTGGTCATGTTAAATACAAAATATGCTTCGTGTATATTACGTAATCACGTTATCACAAAAACAAAGCATGTTTGTACACCATCAGTCATTTTTGAAACATATAGGCAGCGTGCAACAGAAACGACATGCACTTCGCTTGTAAAGACAAGACGCTTATCATTTTACCGTCGCCTTCAGGGATCGCCGCTGGCTGCATGGATGACAACAGCGCAGTAACTACTGCCGTGGCCTCGCTGGTAGCAACGTCGTGTCGCGCACGGTCGCTGTCAAAAGCGTTGTCAATTCGTATTGACATATGCGATGCCACGGCGCCGACTCGCTGCAGCTCTTCTGTGAGCACCGAATCGGCTGCTTTGCCGCCCCCTGAAAAGCATGAAGTTCAAGGAAATACATATTGCAATACCAGCCGATGAAAATATAACACAGTCCTTAAGGAGTCAGTTCAAAACCGATCCGCTAGACATCCACTCTAACTAGTATCGCTTGTCGCAAGGTTCGTAGCAGCGCAACACAAGACACGTACAATATGAAATAAAAAACGGCAACACGGCTCGTCATTCTTTCCTTCCAATTGTCCCTATCTTGTATTGCGCTGTTACGAACTTTACGATAAATCCTAACCAACAGGCCCATTTACTTTCGCTTAGCCAGCGTTTCTCACATGAAGCAAAAGCTTGACGTACCGCTCCTCTCTTCCCGACACCGTATTCCCCCCTTACTGCACCGCCAGTACACAGAAGCGTTTTATAACCATCTTTACTGATAAACCGATATGTGGGCATTGTTTATTGCGTTTTGAAGAGCACTTGCTTCGTCTTTCCAACAAGACGCGTACGTTCGGCACTCCGATTTGGATTAAGGTAAGCTTTTGACAGCCTTACTCTATCCATTTTTTTTATGCCTGTTTGACAAAATATATTACACGGCCTCAAAATCAGACTTCTTCATCTCGATCTGTTGGCACTGTTGTCTCGTTGGCTGGCGCGGCTGCCATGCTGGCGCCAGCCATGCAACAAAACAGCGTTGCATGGCAGACACTGGTGACACCGCAAACGCGCCGGAACGCTCCGTGCGTTTGCTTAGGCGGCCCGTCCGGGCTGAGTGGACGCGGCGCTCACGGATTATGCGACGACACCCGGTGGTGCCGTTGCTCTCTATTTTTGTTTTGACACACGAAAAATGAGAAGAAATATAACTCACCAGTTCGGAACAGCTCCTTTGTGTCGGTGGCTTTCGCCCTGCGCCACTTCTCTTTCAAGTTGTCCCAACACTTGCGTAGCTGATGCTCCGTGCGCGGGTGGACTCCGTTCTTACTGTTGAACTGTTGTTCTATCTGCTGCCATTTCTTTTTCTTCTCGCTCAGGGACACCGCATCAGTACGCTTGTTCTCCAGCACGTTGCTCTCTCTCGTCACCAAGTCAATCAAAATTCCCCGCTCCTCCTCCGTAAAGTTGATTTTTTTCCTCTCAGTGGCCATTCCCACAACAGATCTTACAATAAGCAAACGAACACTTCAAAACACAAATAAATGAACAAATAAGGAAATAAATAAATAAATACGCGCAATATTTACAGCATCTAAAAGTACAAAGCGCAAGTTATAGCTAACACACAAGAGAAAAGGTGAAGGAACTGCGCTCGAGCACCGCAAAATGGAAATGGAAAATGAAACACCGCAAATGAAAAAAAAAAAAAAAACGGCAACGCGTGTTGCCAGATGAGAGACGCGCAACAGCTAGAACGCGCTCTTTTCACATTGCTTTTTCACAACGCGTAATAATGCGCCATCCAATTTTTATATTTATTGTTCTCAGCGACAAAAATGTGTTTCCTTTCTAATAACTGAGCGGTTTAAGGCCAAGAAAACTTCATAGCCTCGCACCCATGCTCATCTCTTATGACGATAAGGCCGCCTTCGATAAGGACGCCTTTTCACGCAATAAGGGACGCTTCTGAATCATACCTTGGCCTTTTCTCAACCTTATACTTTCCTCATCCTTATAAAAGGGCGCCTTATAGCGTTAAGATAAGGTTGGTTTGTGAATACGGAAACAGCTCGTTTCTAAGGCAACACCGCACTCACTAGAGGCGCTTTTGTACCGCTTTGAAGCATCATACTCGTGGCTCAGTGGTAGCGTCTCCGTCTTACACTCCGGAGACCCTGGTTCGATTCCCACCCAGCCCATCTTGCAAGAGTTGAGCCAAAGCCACCTAGAAACAAGCGCAGCTGCTTATATACCGCCGCGACGCCGCGAGCGACGGCGCGAGTTGGAGCCCCGTTTCTCCTCTGTCGTGACGTCACGGTGTCACGTGGTCAGCCTTGAAGGCGACGCCGCGAGCGACGGCGCGAGTTGGAGCCCCGTTTCTCCTCTGTCGTGACGTCACGGTGTCACGTGGTATGGCATGGGGTCACGAAATGTCATTGAAGGCGACACCGCCGCGCCTGAGGAGCTGGGTTGAGCTCTAGTAATATGCTTCGCATAAAAAGACCGACAAGCATTGAAACTCAGAAGACAAGCCCATTCGCGTGTCTTCTGCGTTCTGCCTGCGTAGTCTGTGGCCGCACAGAAAAATCACTGTACATTACCTGTGTTTCTACTCCTTTTGCCGTAATTTATCGCGCTAGATTGCCATCTTGAATCGACACCACATAGGGTATTTTTCATATTTTCTTCCACATATCCCCACACGGTATTGGCCACGTACGCGCCATGTTTGTCTGTGTACATGCGTGCGTGTGTGTGTGTATTTAACGCAACGCTTTCTTTGTCTACTATTGCATGGTTTGGCCTGTGTCGGTCGGTCGGTCGGTGGGTCGCTGGTCGGGTTCTCGCCTAGAAGATTCGCATTCACTTCCTTAAGTGAAGGCGAATCCCGCCAGCGGGCCCGCTCCATTTCTATTTAGAAACGGAGTGGGCCCGCTGGCGAGATTCGCACCCCGGCCGCCAGCGCAGCAGCGCTAACAATTAGGCCACAACCGCGCTTTTCCCCCTTCATGGTATTTACTACAAATACAAAACATGCGCGGTTAAGTTATTTGCATAGTGGCCCAAAATGCCATAGTCTCGTCTACAAGAACAAAACGAAGACTTCAGTTATTACAGCATACAGAATTTCCTAAAAGGGAGGCAAAAGTATATACTTCATCAATATTGGGTATCGGTAAGTCTGGTGGGAAGTCTTTTTAATCAATTGAAATACCTTTATGTAGGCCATCACCACACCTACATTTCTCTCGCTCCATTGTCATCTGGCTTTTTGAGATCATCGTCGCCTGCTGATGATGACCATGATTTACATGCTATGGCGCATATAATTCACAGAGGGGGATCGGCCAAGAAGCGCCTTCGCATGTTCGTGATGATTATGATTCACATACTATGACACATGCCCAAAACGAGGTCCTGTAAAAGGTACGGCTGGTAATGTTAAAATAAATAAGGAGAAATAAACAAATACAAGCCTATCTAGCATTTGTCACGTCACGTAGCACGAGGAGGCGAGATCACGTGCTCGGGCCAATTTACGGCAAACGCGCAGGAATGAAACTGGCGAATTTAAAGCGTTTTGCTAGCCGGTTCACAAAAGCGTCGCTGGAGATAGATGTGAAGCGAAGCTTGTGTGCGTTGGAACATGTGCGTTGGATCTCCATAATTTTTTGTAATGTAGTGTGTTGTTCCTTGTATGAATTCCTGGACGCACAGTCCCGTCAAGGCCTCTCTGCTCTCTGAATTAACGCCGGGCAAATGAATATTCTTTATTCTCCTGCCACCCCCACCCACCCCCCTCAAGAAAAAAAGAAAATATTTGTCGATAATGCATTTCAACTTTTTGTCCAAGTAATGTCCTCCTCTTCGAGTAGACCAGCACACGAACTAGAATTGGGCTATCTGCCACAGGCTATCTGCCATTGGCTATCAACCACTTTTTGAAAGTGTTCGCTGAAATGCCCTGCTATCGCAATAAAAAGTCCGTTGGCCCGTCACCTACCCCTATAAATTGAAACGGTAGTTAGACGCACGGATGAACTATATTCGAGCGATATGTTTACGGTGTAAATACAGAAACTATATATGGGACGAACAAACTTTGCGCCAAGTCAGCGCGAAGTCGTTTTATTCCTCAGCCAGGCTACGCGCTATCATCACCGCATTACCCCGTGACAATAAACGATCAAGATTTTCCAGCATCTGCTCACTCTTACAAACCACACCATATAGCACTTCTTTACAAACATTTCTTTAGAAAGTCAGTGGAAAGTCGACATACATTTATCTACAAACTCTACAGTCTGTCTTATATAATTTTTGAATGCCAGCCCTAAGGCCAACTCTCAAGAATTTGTCATTAATTTGCTCCCTTTGCTGATAAGAAGTTTGCTGTCGTGATTACACGCTGCCTGGTCTTACGAAACAATTAAACCTTCGAAGTATTTTGTTAACACGCGTAGTCAACCGACATCAGTGAGGGGCAAGAAGTGCGCCTTGTTTTGAACGTGTGCATCACTCGACGGGTCGTGATAGTTGCACACTAAATCGGCTGGTTGCATAGACCAATCCACTTGATGACTATGTTCTTCCTGTCTTTACTTTCACTTCGTATTCGCACCTGTTTATCTGCTGATGAAAGATACAAATTGTCATCCGCCCGACAGTAGCACAAAGCCATGCAAAGCAAATATTCGTACTACAGTTTGGTGGATGAAAATTTTCCCATTTCATGAAAAGTCCTTCATATTGCAGGCTTTCGCAGAACTGATATGACATGTTTACCAACTGCCCCACTGCTGGTCAGCCGGGCGGAATGCAGGCTAACGAGGTTTTAATAAATTATGAGTGCAGCCTCAGCCTCGGCTTTTGCGGAGCTTCGTTTTTGCATAGCAATATACTAGGCGGCACACTTTCGAGAATCATTTAAATGTAGGTAAAAGAGAGAAAGAAATTATGAAAATCCCTGTCGACCTGTGGGACGCTCCATTACAGCTGAATGTCAGCTGGTCGTTAAAAATTTGTTCCCGTTCATAGAGTTGTGCTTCGTGTTTTCGAACTTAGTTGCATATCGTCGGGACCATCTCTGAAAACTTTACCCTCTACCCGTGTCGCCGCACCTTATGTATTATGTGGGTTTCAAGGGGAGAACCAGAATTCGAGACTTGCTAAAGAAAAAAAGAAGACCTGGTTGAAGAGCTGTTCTATGCAAGCCTTCGCAAGGCAACGCTCTTCTGCACCGCGAAGGATGTGTAGTAGTGGTCCCCAAAATTAATGAATGTGGGTTGGCGGGAATGTCTACACTAAACAGGTAAAATTGACGCGCAACATCCACTTATCGCCATAAAAATATAAGACGCATTAGGGTACTGGTAGGGTATGAGCGTGCGCTGCCTCTAAATTATGATATTTAGTAATGAGTGTTACGACGCCCAGCCTGGTGACACGTGCGTCGTTTTTAGTAACCTAGGCAGAAGTTACTCATTGAAAAGGGGAGGAAGGCGTACGTTGTTTACAGAACTTCGTTTGAGTGGATACGCTCGTTACCAGGACAAGCTGCCTAAATGAGCTTCGAGTGCTCGTTATTTTGCATGGAGGATGCAGTAGACGACGTTTAGTTAGTAGGTATAGCGAAACTGCTCACGTTGCATGGACGCGAGGTTTCTTTGGATGCGCCATATTAGTGACATTGCGTAGAAGGATTTGAGCGTTGCTTTGAATGAATACTAATTTTTGTAGTCTGTGATCTTCGCATTTTCTGTGAGCATTGGAACGTGTCTTGAGGCCCTATTAACTTTAGTAGATGAATACGAAACCAGGATTGTCAGTGAACTCCAGAATATTTGTCCAGCGGGAAGTTTTCAAAAACTACAGCGAGGCGAGCGCAAAAGCTGCTGAACTGTTACTGCCTTTTAAGCATGAAACGCTTTTAGCTGCATTTATAGGCGACCTCCAAGTGACCTTGAACCAAAAGCCAGAGCCGTTATCCGGGCATGTTGCGAGAACAAAACGAGGTCGTCCGGGCAACCAGTCAAAACATGAAAAAATGTGGCCTCAGGTCCCTAACCCTTTTTACAGGACCGCATTACATACGCTAGTTACTGCCCAAACAAGTTAAAAAAATATTGCTTTCGACTTTCAAATGTTTGTTCACAATACGACTCAAGCTGTAACTCCTAGTAAGCTGGAGTTTTATTTGTCGTTTCCAATAGCGACGTTCAAAAGGCAGATACAGGGCACCATACATTTCATTGTCATCTTTTGGCACTGAGACAGGGTTGCCTGTGCTCTTGAGAAGGCCAGCGGTCCGTGAATTCCGCGGCGCGGGTTTCGCGTCGCCTCGTTCAGGCGATTTTCTTATAGCTGGGCAGTGCGCTCTGTCTTCCTGGCGTTTTTTGCTGCCTGTCGTGCCACCTTCAGCCGGTTTTCTTCTTCTAGCTGGGCAGTATTCATATGGACCAGTGCACAGTATAGAGTGGTACGGTGTGGGGCAGTGTGGTATATATGGGTGTGGCGTTTCTAACATGCGCTACTCCCATTTTAAGATTGTGGTTAGGATCATCTCCAACCAATCGGCTTTGCCGGTTGCCATTCCATGCTTACATCTGCTCTCGATTACGGGAGCACCAGCAATTTTTTTCCGACTCTTGTACACGCTTTCACACTGTAGGCATTTTTTTTTTGCGATCAGGTTACAACTTACGGTCATTGCTGGTTCATCAAATGGTACAAGCAAAGTGCCGTACAAAATGTTGTTGGCAAAACTGTCGCCTTTCTTAACATTCACCCACTCGTCCTAAACAGGCCCTAAAATTTTATAACGAACCTAAAGCAATTTGTTTATGTAAAAAGACTGCTCTTCTGCATCACCTCGTGCGATATCATGCGTTTTTCAGAATACAGTGCTTAGCCCTTTGTTCTTTATCGCATGTAATAATGACCTGCCTACTAGTTTCCGGAATCATTATGTTATTTGCTGACGACTGTCTCTATCTGCCAATTAGCAGCATTAACGACATTCAAACACCTCAATTGGACTATAATCACGTTCAAAAGTGGGGCAGTTATTGGCTTATGTCACTTAACGTTAACAAGAAATCTCTTCCATTTTTTTTATTACTGCAAGCAAAGCTACCCTACAGCAGAATACCTCCTTTGTAATTTCGCAATTTCATCTGTAATCTCGTGTACATACTTAGACATAGAATTCTCTTCTTATCTTTCTTGATCGCGGCGCTGTAACCAAGGTAATCAACGAAGCTAACCACGTTCTTGGCCACCTACGCTGAAACTTATGCTTAGCGCCATCTTCTGTAAAATTATTGTCTTGTAATTCTCCCCTCAGCCCCAATTTTACCCGCCGCGGTTGCTTAGTGGCTATGGTGTTGGGGCTGCTAAGCACGAGGTCGCGGGATCGAATCCCGGCCACGGCGGCCGCATTTAAATGGAGGCGAAATGCAAAAATACCAGTGTACTTAGATTTAGGTGCACGTAAAGAACACCAGGGGGTCCAAATTTCCGGAGACCCCCACTACGGCGTGCCTCATAACCAGATCTTGGCTTCGACCCGTAAAACCACATAATTTATCTTTTTCCCCCTTCAGGCCAAAACTAAAATGTGCATGCGCCACGAGGGGCCCTACTCAATTGAACCTAACCTAACAAAAACACATCTGTTGAAAACCGTGCAACTAGGTTTATTCTCTCCGACTACTCATAATATAGCCGCGTCACAAAAATAAAGCCCCTAATTAGCCTTCCCTCATCTTGCACTTCGTCGCAGTGTCGCTCGACTCTGCCTCCTTTAATTGATAAATTTTATCGCGAACCTTCTCGTCTATCTGCGATCACCGCAACTCATCGCCACTCTAACCGATTCAACCAAGACAAAGCCGTATACAACCGCCCCTAATCCGGACCGCAGCTTACTTATTTTTTTTCGTACGCCCATCGAGCTGTCTTGCTGCAGACGTCACGCACCACTTTCGGCGATACTACCGCCTTGGCCACGCCTTCGCGATCGACACACGCTGATTGGCTGTTTAGCAAAATCGGATGAACTGATTGGCTGGTTGAGCGTTATGCGTCATCTTACTTTGTTCCCCCAGCCAATCACCGCGCGCCTGACGCCGATACTATCGCCTAGGCAGGCGATAGTATTGCCGAAGTGGATCCAGGGGCGCTATAACGTAAAACTATTCCAATTCTGCTATCAGCCCTCCACGATTAGTCAAAAACTTTTTTCGACCACGCCCACTTCACCAGTCTGTCACGCGACGTCACGAAAACCGCGATACCTCCCCATCTGATATGATGTGTACACACTGATTATGCATGATTATGCATGCATGACAGAAAAAAGAAAAACAGTTATTTCTGATTCGACCCCTTTTCGCCATTAGCCCTCGGCTATTGGTAAGTTTTCGGGCTGCACCCACTTCACCTGCCTGTGACCCGACGTCACAAAACCGCCCTAACTCACCGCGTCAAGTGACGTGTACGCGATAATGATGCATTAATATGCCGAACAAAACTGCATTTTCTTCGGAATAGCCGCAGGCTGCCCCGTTCCGAAAGGAATAAAAGATGGCTGCCGCCGATCGCTGATATGCTGGCTACTCGCACCTGCCGGAGAGCATGGGCGTATTTGAGTATAATAAAACTTCTTGCGTGGCCGTGTAACGTTTTCGAGCCCTTTCGGCACGTTTACCACCTCATTCTGCCAACTCTTCTTTGCTGAGGGTCAGTTTTAGCGTCATTCTTAAGCTTCCGTTGCATGCCGCCGTGATTTTCGACCAGCCACCACAAGCTACGTAAGGGAAAGCCGACCAATCACAGACGCCGGCACCACCCTCTTCATCCGGTTATCGATTTTCAGTGCACTGGCTCTGCCCCAGTGAATCCCTCTCCACTTGAGCGTTCTCCTCGCCTCTTGTAGCCAATTAGATACGACAAGCCGCTCAGTGTAGGCATTGTTATTCGTTTTTCAAGCAAACAAAAGTGACCTCCTATGAACGAGGAGAGCGTTTGATTGGTCTGTTCAGACAACCGTGCGGGTGACCTCCCGGTGCTTGCGTCGGTGGTTACGCAAATTTGACGTCAGGAAATTGGAATAGAAACATATTGGAATAGTTTTACGTTATAGGGCCCCAGCTCTACCGTTTTAAGGAAGGCACTCTACATTTGCTCTAGTAAATGTGACTTGCCCTTCATGTAAAACCCCTTAACAGGGACCTTTGAGATATAGGTAATAAATCAATGAACACCTTGTGTACCCATCTAGGCAAAAAACAAATAAATGGTGAAAAATACGCAAAGTTTCGCACCGGAATCTTAGAAGCAGCAGCCTTCATTCGCCGGGAGCGTGCTTTATGACGCCACAATACCGCGCCTCGACAAACACGGACGCTTCATGAGACGCGTAGTATACAGGTGTCTCTTTTTTTTATTTTTTCCTTTTTTAGAAATGAGCTGTGGCAGACAGCACAATTTTAATCCACGAGCATGATCGCTCGAAGAGCCAGACATTAATTCATATTAAATCGAAATGCACAATAGAATATATAACAAAAGTTTACTAATTAACGTATTAACTAGCTACTTAATGGCCCATATGGACCTCACGAATTGTAGCTATGGAGTGAGCTCGGACGGCATATCCACGTGGCAAGAATTCAGAGACGGACACCAGATGTGGTAATTGCGCCGTCAATCTTGCGGCGAAAATACGGCATTGTTCCGCTTACCGTTTTAACGAAACACCTTTTGATTCCTTGAAGCACAAAAATAACTGGAACACCAATGCATTTTGTCTCAGACTTTGGGAATGAATACATTGAAGCCAGCGTCTTCCTCATAATTTGTTCTAAGGGGATACGCCTTGCCAACTCGCCTGCTACAATTAGGAGAAAAAATTGATTACACTTGTGTTCATCAGATCGAACTTTAAGCATACGGTTTGTATACGACAAGTAGCGAAACTTCATAGTGACTACTGCTTGATTGTATAGTTAACTGACACTTTTCTCTCTGCTGCCTTCGCGACGAGTGCGGCTGGGAATCTAGCAGCGGTCCTGCGTGTCAGCACGACCGCGTATCGATCTCAGTCGCTCTGTGCACTCTATACAAATGCATATCAATGGCGCGCAGACGCAATTTTCAGACGACCAAAATTGCGGCCAGATGTATATGCGTCGTTGAGCTTCGATCCGCCAGGCTTCTCTCGTTATTGTGTAAGTGCCTGCTACGATGGGACTGCGACAGCTCGAATACCATGACAGAAAAATGAAAGGCATGCACGCGAACTGTGCGACAAACAGGGGAAAAAAAATACCGTACTTTCAATGCTTAAGCGGGGCAATGTTCCTATGGCTTTCTACACTGTCGGAGCGTCTGATACCCGGCTGTCAGTAACTAACACAGTGTGGGAACTGAACCCATCCATTCCGCCATCGAGTGGTTTCATACTAGAGGTAGGAGGGGTGTCCTCGGTACAATCGTTGTTCATTGGAGCTCTGGCGTTCGCGGAATTCATCGGTGCTAGACGCGTATTACAAAACACCAATATGGACATGCAAACCGTACTGCAGCACGACTATTGCCGCAGTTACATTGCCTCGATGTGTTTAAACATATATACGTACTTGCACAGAAGTTGACAGGTCGCAGCTATGCCTATATAGTTGCAGCGTAGTTGAGATAAACAGAAGGGGAGGGACTGTTACAAAAGAGAAGCGATGAGCACCTCTAAACTTTATTTTGACAAAAGAGGGCATTGCCATGGAAGTTAGAATTGACGTCAACTGATCAGTTGCAAAACGATCGTTCGGGTTTTCTATCATGAGCGACTCATTATCGGATGCCTCCCTCGAGCCGGTCAATAATGAGAGCATACGATCAAATTGCGAGCGTGGTGACCAATCACAGACCATTCCGTTCTTGCACGCAAAACAACTTCACTTATGGGGGGTGCAATATGCCTAGACGTAGCCGAAACGAGCTCTAGCTTTTGCGACGCAGCCAGCGCAACGTTTTGTAGTGACCACTGCGCTGGCGTGCATTCTTACCGCACGTTGCAGGCATAGAGACTTTAAAGGTGCCCGAAATTAGCTCAAGAAACCACTTATATAAAGGTAAAGTTACGCATTGTATATACGTTAAAGACGTCAGTCTGAATTTGCAAAACTTTTTGTTCGTAAATGTTGTTTGCTATTGGTTGAAGCCTCCACTAAAGCTGTAAGGTGATGCTTAACTGGTACCTTACGAACAGTTCTAGTGCGAGAACTATTCTCCAAATTTGTAAGAACAATCCCTATTCAGGCGGCCATGGCTGCTACGTCGGCTTACTGCGCCTCCTGGTTAAAGCTAACAGGCATCGCTGTGAAGGCGGCGATAAAGATGAGCAACGCATCCAAAGAGGACACATCACAAGCGCTAATCATCAGGTGGAAATTTATTGCGGAAGAGGGTTTATTGTACACAGTTTACGGCGTATACGCCTGCAAAGCAAGGAAGAAAAGATGACAGCAGATCGCGGTTATAGGTCAGAAAAAAAATGCAAGAGAATCATGAAATGTGGTACAAAATTTACAACAATACCAGTGTGGCACGAGTCTGCCACCGATTCGTACAATCCAAAGGGATCTAACCGCCATCTGTTGTCATGTTCTGTTCATTGTCTTGCGGGAGCATGCACATTATGATGTGTAAATTTCCAGTTGATAGCGCTTGTGCTGTGTCGATTGCTTTCGTCTTCGCCGCACTGTTACATTAACTTGTTCAGTCTTCTCTCCACAACGGAGAATTTATCATACAAATCATGTGTTGCCTGTCTTCGCTAGCCGTCAAAATGCGTACGGTGATATTGCTTTTAGCCGTAGTATTGCATAAAGGCTGTCACCATATGTGGCAGAGCCAGGAAGGATTTTTTGCATGAGCTCTTGCAACTGAGTGCTAAGTCACAGTGGCGCTTTGAGTGCGTGCGTATATATGTGTGTGCGTGTGTTCATGTCTGTGTCTTGCGTATGTATCGTATTCCGCAAAATTTTTCTTATAGCTGCTGCCAAGTCTGGCTCAGTCTCGTTCACGGTGTCACCGAATTGTTACTAGTCATCGCCGCGAATTTTTACTACTCATTGGTGCAAGGCTCAAGCACCGTCGAATCGTGCCACGAGAAAGTTGACAGAGCGAAGGGGCCTTATACTTAGTTGCGTGAATTTCACAAATAAGATTTTGCTAACGTAGGCCGAAGTTGTCGCGTATTCTGTTGATCCGGTACATGAACTGAATAATGCAGCAGCAAAGATGCTTGCGCAGATTACCGCCATGCTTAGTTGTGCTATCCTCGGCAGTGTTTGACGTAAGGGGCTTAGCTTAATTCGAATCGCGACATCAAAGAGCCCAGTGGTAAACTTTGGTGGAAAGCTCACGCTGGATGCACCTCAGCAGACATATTTAATGGAGTCTTTGATAACTAATCTCTGCTTGTGGGATTTGAAAAAAAGAATCTACAACTGTAAATTAACAAAGAAACAGCAAATAATCAGTGAATTATGTAACAGTTACGCTCATGCCATCAACCTGATAAACTATACAGATGTCATATACAGATACCATATACAGATGTCATCCGCCTAGACCGACATCTTCACTGTAATTCGATGGCCTAATGCACGTGGGAGGCTAGTCATGGCGATGTTAAATAGTAAGGAAAATAGAATTTAAAAAAATAGTATTTGGAAAAATAGAAAATAGAAAATAGAAAATAATAGAATAAATAAATATATAGAAAACTAAAAATAGAAATAGTATTTTCGCGCCGTGCTTGTGGCACGGCGTGAAAAATACGCATTTCGTCACTCAAAACGTTCCCAAGAACTCTTAATCAGCGGTCATTCATAAACTTTTAGATGAAGCGGAAACAATCACCGTTGACATCTGTCACTTGTAGCTGGCTGATGAAGGCTGTTTGAGACACACAGTCGTATGCTTTCGAAGCATCGAGAAGAACACCTAGTGCTGAGAAACCTTACTAGATTTGCAAATGTTGAGCAAATTAAAGTGTCCTATATGGCTAAGCAGGTCCAACACATTATCTTAAGCGCTTAAACGCCGCCAAAACCTATTGATACAAATTGGGAGTTTCTGGCCCTGTTGGTCAGCGACACCGGTCCGTATGAGTTCAGGGCTACTGGATCCTTTCTTGGTTTCAGCACTAGCACCGCCCATGCAATTTTACATAAGTTTGGGATGTCGCCTGTCACCCATACTTGATTAAAGAATTCACGTAGCTCACGTCGTCGCTCCACCAGTAGGTTAGTAAGCATCCGGTTAGTGATACATTCTCGTCACATCGTTCCAGATAGCTCCAGATTCCCCATGGTAAAAACAGTATCCATCAGTAATAACGATAGCAGCGGAAATAAGTTGTTTGTGTCCACTGACCTGCCAGAGGAGTATATCAGAACGAATCATTCGGTAAACAAGCCAGTGTCTTCCCTAGTTTCAATTTGAGGGTTTCGACTGGCTTTTGACTTTTCAAAGGCTACTGACCACCCACCACATCCTCGGCATTGGTGTGAAGAAGAACAGGATAAAACGACAACTTGCCCTTAGTTCTCAAGTTTTTTTGACAGGCGAATAGCTGCATGAATTATGTTGTATATCGTTCTTATTTTTTGGTCGCCTTTTGTTCTCATTAGCATTCGTCCCATGCGGGAAGCGCACAGATTTCTTACCTTTAAGTCCGTGGCGGGAAAGTGATCTCGTCGCTGCAGCTTCACGGTAGCTACTCTCTTGCTGTGTAGCATGGCCGCCAAGAGGTCTCCAGAAGATTCGCTTAAATTGTCTCTGTATTCTGTGACGAGCATCCTGTCACAGAACAGGATGCTCGTCCGGTACTTCAGAAACCAGAGATGTTCACGAAAACAGAAAATTATAACTGCCCATTCTTTTTTACTGGTCGTCGATGATATAAGATGTCCATTGAATGCAATGTCAATTCTGTGACAGTGTAAGAGGTTGGCAGTCAGAAAAATGTTGGCCGCTGGTCGTTCATAACACAGAATCCCCAGTGTACAAAGCGTTGACAGTTTGCTTTCCACAAGCGTCAATCACCTTATCACCCAGTGTGTCGTGCGAGTTGAACTCCGCACATGTGATCCTCGGAGCTGGGCAGTCGTGGCAAAGCTATTTCGTCAGCTCTTCCATCAACACCTTCTCACGAGAGCTTACATATACAGACGCCGCGCTGGGACTTCGGTTCTCTGATCGCACTTGTACAGCAGTGACCTCCAAGGCACTACTGCAAAGGTCTTCGGCAGGTAGAACAAAGTGCGGGATTTCAAGCGTGACGTACATGCACAGCCACTGTCGGAGTAGAAAATTCGTTTCACGAATGTGACCTTGCTGCAGCATTCTCACTGTAATTCTGAGCTGTGGTTTATCAGCAATGAGTGACGAAACATAAGCCTATCCTAACAGCGTGGGTGCCGTTCTGCTGAGGAATAGGTTGTATTGTTTACTTTGAGTTTTAATTGTTACCTGTAGATACACTGCGCAACTACCTGATTTGTTGGGCGAGGTTTCCGCCAATAAATAAAATACTTGTGTTTGCAAATAACAGCACACCGTACAATGTGGATCACACTTGTCGAGTGGTCTAGCGACCTGCTGCGGACTGCGCGAGTGTCCGAAGCAGTTGAAGATACTGATTCATAGATCTATTTGTCAAGCAAGTTCTGTAGAATCGCGCACGATGTAGAAATCTTCATGGCGGACATTGTCACCCGCCCGAATCTAGGGCGAAGCTACAAAGGGATTGCCAAGCGGGTTTCTCAGAAAGAAAGCTTCGCAGTTGAAGAAAAATTGTATAGTCCCGTGACTTAAAATGTTCCATAATACATAAATATGCGCACAACAGTTAATTACAATGGTGGGTAACAATGCTTTTTCCATAATAGCGGCGCACGATGTCAGTGTTCGCCAGAAAGATAAGAAAAAAGCTTTTTTTACCCAATACTTTTGTATAGTGGTGGGCAACGGCGATCAGTGACATTTGCCGACTCAAGATCGTATATAACGCAGCTATTCATGGGGAGATACACAGAGACGAAAGAAAGGAGAATGCAGGTAGGTTAAATAGAGCAAAAATTCTGGGAATGAATTCACAAAAATATTATTTAATTAATGTTCTTTGCTACTAGGTGGCCGCGTTGCTAATATGCATGGATGTAATGAAGATTATTAAATATTAAAGTATCCGGGCTGGCTGGCACTTCGAGCGTAAGAAGTTCGTGTGAATGGAGAACGGGGGAAAAGGGAGGTGGAATGGAATATTTAAAACCAACACAAATATTCAAAAGCAGCTTTAGCTAAATCAGCAGTTGTTACCAAGCGCGCTCAAGCTTGCAGAAGCTTGCGTGAACTTCTAAACGTAACCTTTAGTTATATTTGCAGTCTTCACAGAACTCACCCATGTATCTTCAGAATTTCGCATGTCCCTTGAGTAACATGAAATTTTTTATTGCGATAGCAATTATATATGGATACTCCACGCGCATATCTGCGGTCGTCGTCGCCGTCTCTGTCGGCGTCACCGTGGCGCTCTGTATGAAGTCCGAGGGCGGTGATGTCCAAGGTTGGCGATCAAGTCCAATGGTGAATTCCTAGGGCGTGAAAGCGTCCGAGGCTGAGCCGATGATGGCGGCTCAATCTCGCCTGCGCGAAGGAGGAAAGCGGAGTGGAAGCTCGCCGTCTTCCGTCGCACGCAAGGCACCAGAGGGAAGGGAGGGTGGGGGCGTTCTACTCTGGCAGCTGCTGCTTATGGCGCGGCCGCGCGCGGCCGCGCGAGTCCTATTTTGAAAGCGATCTGCGATGAGTACAGAGTCTAGGTGCGTCGTGGGTTCATAGCTTCATGGGTGCTATGTTCTGACCACAAAGTTCCCGTTGAAGCAAGAGGCAGCACGAAGGTAAATTTGCTCGCTGCTGCTGCGACGCTTCCTCACTCCAGCGTTTCCCAGCCAGTTTCTGCAGTCATCGAGTGAAATGTGTTCATGTTTGCTTGTGCGCGCGTGCATGCTTGTTAATTTAGTTAGTAAGCGAATGTTTACAAAATTAAACGGCCGATAAAACTCTCGTCTTACTTCGTATAACTGTCTACTTATTTGCTATCGCAATCGATGTTACGCCTTTCGGGCGGAACTGCGACTTCTTTTACTAGCTTCCGCGGTGTCCGGCCGTTCAACTGGCGCTCATTAAGGCATTGTTACCTAAATACCAGCTTTATGATTTCAACAAACACTCTTTAATATGCTCCAAGAGGATGTGGAACTGGGTCTACTGATTGCCTGAAAAGTTTCAGCCGTTTTCACTATTCACTCGCTTGTTGTAGTTCTTTGCGACTCACCGCTCCATACATAGAAGACGGCGTGCAAAGGGTGGAGGCTCGGCACAGGGGAGGTTGGGTGAGTTTTCACAGATGACGCTATGAAATGTAAACTTGAAGCGTTCATTCGTTTAGGATATGAATGGAAATTCTTTGCGCGACACGTGTAAAATACAGGCGCCGCTATACTACCATTCGGATTTATACGTCATGTTCGCACGTTCACTCTGTATATCGAGTAACAGCATACACTCCAATATTCGGATGTTTCAGCAGATACCGAGGAATGCTGATTGCTCTTCCTCCTCGGCGCGGTTACTTTGTCTTTCGTTTTGCAGGAAGAGCCGAAAACCTCATTTAAGGAATAACTCATTTTCTCTGGTTCTCTCTGTTTTCTTCTTTTCCTCGTGCACATTTGTTCAGTGCAGCTTTAATCACTGCCGTGCTAGAAACAAATCACCGCGTTTCCTTCGTTCGCGCAGTAAACAAACGTTATCTCGGGGCCGTTTGTTTTGGCACCGTGCAAGGAAATCTGAAGCGTTCGATTGCTGGCGCCGTGGTGCATATAGGATCTTCGCTCCGCTTACATAACGCAATATCTTGCTCGGCGCGCATCTCCGAGATGCTCGTTACATTGGTGCATTTCTTTGTTCGCACGTTACCGAGCACCTAGCGTTATCTAGCGCCGTGTCCCGAGCGGTCCAGCATGTTATTGATTCTGGAAGAGGAAACGTTCCGTTGCTGGGAAAAACAATTAAGGTACCTCACAACGTAACAAGAGTGCAGCTAGTATAGGATGAAGGCGCGATGCTTGGTATTGTAGCAGCGTCGGCGTCGATGAAGATGAGAAAACCGGCGGCTGGCTAGGGACAGGCCGAGGAAGTGAAGCGGGCGCGTGGCTCAGATTACGAGCGACAGACGCGATGTGGCCGGGGAGATTTTTTTCGCCGAGGACTGACCGTCAGCTAGGGCCTGCTGCTCAGTAAAAATATACCCCTGTTTATTGTGGCTCATCGTCATCACTGATTTTAGACGCCACAAGATTGGTGACCCGAACGTGATCTGAGCCACGCACCTGCTTCTCTTCCTGTCGGCAATGGCCTATCCTTGCATCCACGAGGACGCACGTACCTGGGCACGTGATTGTCTGATATGCCAACAGCCGAAGCTTCACTGAAACACAAGTGCACCTTTCGGCTTGTTTAATCCACCTTTAGAACGAGCCGGCAAGGTACGCATTGACATTTTGGGGCCATGGCCGCCATCAAACGAGGACACCTACCTCATAACCTGCGTAGATCGCTTTTCTCGATGGGGAGAAGCTTTCCCTCTACCCGACATCCATACTGAAAGCATCTAAAACGCGTTCGTCGTGGGCTAGCTTTCGCGATACGGCGTACCACCTACTATTACAACCGATAGAGGACGCCAGTTTGAATAACCTGTCAACGCTTCCCGGTAAACGATACGGTTACGTAAGCTGCAGTTGCCGGGAAGCATGAAAAGCAGTAAGGGGTCCTTGAACGCTATCGTGTTCCACTCTTAAAGGCAAAGCTTAAGCGTCCTCTAAATTTTCGTGGCTCATTGTCATCACTGATTTTGCACCCCATCGTATAATTGGAATGGCCAAAACGCCAGCAAGGCTAGCAGAAACAACTTTCAAGCTCTTTTTGTTGACATGCTAATGCGCACGTCTTTCCGTGAACAAATAAACCCAGCTGATTCCGTGCTACTTTGCCACGTTTGTTTCACATTGCGTCGTGGCACCGGCTAATGAAAAACCCAAGCTTCTGCTCGCCGTGGCAGCATATGGAAGCCATGGTTTATCTGTCGCTGAGCAGTCGATTTAGGGCTACGGTTGCCGCATTTGGATTGGACGTGCGCGAATATGCCCGTCACATTTAGAAGACAACGCTAAAAAAAAAAAAAAAAACGAGAAACGGTGGCCGAAAGAAACGCAATACACATAAGAGAAGCGCTGTAATGCGAGCCTTCATTTTTTTTTCTCAGCCTGTTTTTTCTTTTCCCCCGTCTTCTGCACCTCTGCCAGCTATCGCGTCTCTCCACTTTGCGTACGGAGATTTCGGTTTATCTATATTTGTGTGTAGCCTGTACGTGGGTACTCGTATAAGCAGCTCGCGACCAACGTATTGTTTGGTTCTTTTGCCTAAATGCGTTCGTTAAAGTGTGTAACTAGACGCCCCCCCCCCCCCCCCCCCCCCCCCTATATTTTCCGCTGAGCACCTGATGTGCTTAGTTCTTTAGGAAATGCATAAATCAGATAAAGTGTTTTTACTGTCGTGAATAGAGAGAGAGAGAGAGAGAAGAGTGAAGTCTGGCGGGAAAAGACGGGAGGCTAACCAGGCTGAGCACGGTTCGGTGCTCTCCACTGAGGAAGGGAGAGAGGGAAGGGAAATAAAAAAAAAAGAGAAAAAAAAGGCACTGCCTACGGGCACGTACTAAATGGTTCGTCGTTCAGTTCGTTACAAGCGGTAAGATAGACTCATTCATTTTAACAAACACAGCAGTATCTTTGTGGCTTTGCAAATCAGACACACAATAGGCCGTAGTTTCAGGATATTCTGTTCTGTAGAACGTCTGTTATCTAATTTACTTCAAGCGGTCCCAAGGGCGAGCCTTTCATGTCGAAAATGTATTTAGCATTATGAACTATACCCTTCAAATGTCAGTCGTTTCTTAGGATTATGGGAAATCGTCGCAACAACGATTCTCTTAAATTTCCTGCAAGACTCGGACGTTGAGTAAGTCCTGTAAGTTGCCTGAAATTCCATTTTGTGCATTTCTATGGGACTGCGCTGCGCATGTCTAGTCCAATTAACACTTATCGGTATCATGTAAAAGGGAGAGAGAGAGAGACAGAGAGAGAGAAATGATGTGTAGACAGAGCGAGTACTAGTTAAGCGAAAAGTAGAAAAATTGACTAAGCTTGTGTTAATTAACCTGCCGGTCAGCACTGTAGTAGGAGAAAGTGGGAAAGAGACAGGAATGAAAGATGACGACAAGAACACTGTTGCCGCGATTCCAGTCTCCTGTTGTGCACAAATTGGAACAAGGCCCATAGTGTTATGCAGCACATCTTGGTCAACCATGGACAGAAATGAAATTATTGTAAGAATGGTCTGGCATTGATGGTTGGTAGAAACGGGGCTATTATTCCTCGTTTCTGCGTGCATGCCGGGCAGGCACAATATGTATGCACAATTGTCTCTGTTATATGTCAGGAATTGAAATGTGAACGGCTTTCTCGGCCGATCAGGTCTACACAGCGCTGAATGAATGTTAGAACGAATAGTAGCTCGTGCACCAAATTTGTGCCGCGGCGTTTGAATTTCGGTGGGATACGAAATGTCTTTTCGGTGCCGTACTTACGCAGACGCCTGTGGTCAGGATCCTGTTAAGCCCATTTATTTTTTCATTCGCTTGCGTTGCCACGCGGCATCATCACTTCCAAATGAACTTATATATAGCATGTAGGCCCGTTTCGTGCCGATACTGCAAAATCGACTTATAAAATGTTTTGTCTATCAGGCCGTCGTTCATAGTCTTCAGGATGGTCAATTCTCAACTTCACATCTCCACATACGTACTCTGTCGCGAACTGTCTTTGTCCCAGGGCAGGTCCAAACTAGATGTCCGGCGTCCGCTGCAGACGCTGGAGTGAAGCACTTCAAGCACTGGACATCGCCCTCATATGGCTGCGCCCAAGTACAAGTCATAGGTAATGTATGGGCCGCTCCCGCTCGAAGTACATGTTCATGTTCATGACCACTACAATGATTTTGCGGACCGCAATGCTCACTCTTTCTCGCCCCCTGTATCTCCTTCTCTTTCCCTTCCCTCAGGCCCCCGTTCTGTTCTCGTTACCTGAAAAGCTATCCTATGGCGAGACACGCGTGTCTGCTCCCTTCCCCGCAATTATTCTCGGATGGAGGCAGTCTATCCCTGGAGACTTTGGGCCAAGGTGTTACTCGGACGGAAAACTCCATAGGATTTAAGCAAACAGGGATCTTTCGTGCAGCCTGGAAAAATTCCTACACAATCCATCTCACGACTACATCCAAGGTTAATGCGATTAGCATTAAAGCTATGTAGCTACACGCATTAAAGCGATGTAGCGACACACCCTATTACCACCGCAGACACGGGAAGCGGCGATGTCACTGCCAACCGCCAAGCCAAACGATTAACGACACCGTATATCTTGTCGTAATTGCTAAACTCTAGTTGAAACTACGTAGTATCCCTTGTATCCTGGCTGCAACTTCATTGGGATGGCTTTCCATCAAGCGGTCATTTTCTTCTGCGGATGTGTCTGTTGTGGATGGGGCGCTATCCCTTTACCACATTTAAGGCGACACACCTCTTTTGTCATCTTGGTACATTCGTTCTCAGGGATAGGTCAAGAAGGGACGACACATACCAATCCATACGCAGTGCCAAAGTTGCCTGTTCGGGTACATAGCCCGTGGCACATACCCAGCGAGACATGTTGTCGACTAGGCCAAACAGAAGCTAGCGCAGCAAGCCGTCTATACGGCTACATACCCAGTTACTTATGTTGCCTGCTCGGCAAGACAGCCCAAGCTAGTAGTACACTACAGTACTGGATGAAAGATTGTAATGTCTGTATTAAAAAAAGAAAGAAAAAGAAATGCGGAAGAACCCATCTCATAATGACTGTCGACGTTAGCACTGTATCAATATAGCGACACAACGTATTCTCACACTTGAAACGAGTTATGTGTGAGGCGTGCACTGCAGCGGAACTTCCCTTTTGCGCTTCTCTAAGAATACTCGGCGGCATCTAGCGCCGCCCCTGCGAAGTAGGGTTGGTAATATCGATGAACGATTAATCGATTAAAGGCATATTAAAAAACTATTGATCTTCATCGCTGTCTACATTTCATTTAGTCGACTTAATCGATTAGACATGTTCAATTAATTGTGTTCCTGAGCTTGACAGGAGTGGAGCGAAAACGAAATTGTGCTAGAATGGCCGAGCACGAGCAATGACCATGCGGCTGTGGTAGAGCGACTGTCAACAGTTTTTGCGAGTCCCGAGTAATGGTGAGGGTAGCGGCTCCCCTCTCTTCCCGATCAGGCCACTAGATAACTCTGTTTCAACCTTTTTAAGGTGCACGGCAAGCATCTCGATTAATCATTTCATCGATGAAAAACTCTTCATCGAAAGCGATTATTCGATTAAATGTTAAAATGATGAATGATTATTTGTTCATTCAGCAAAAAAGATTGAGGACGCTTAAGCTTCGCCTTTAGGAGTGGAACGCGATAGCATTCAAAGATCCCTGACTGCTTCTCACGCTGCCCGGCGACTGGAGCGCATGTAACCGTAATGTTTACCGGGAAACGTTGGCCGCGAATGCGGCGCACGAAGGCGGGCTTTCTGGTAGAAACGCGGCCTTTTGCGTGGGCCGCGATGCAGCGGAGGCGAGCGCCATCTGGAGCGCCATGCATGGAACCGGACGCACCGTTCCGTGGCATTCGAGATACTGACGCGCCGCCGCACGCAAAGGGCGGACTCCGTGGCCGGCCTATGATTGGCAGAAATGCTGGAAAAAGGGGTTTTTTGAGTTTTCGCGTAACAGAATTATGTTTTCTGTTATAGTCAAATTACAATCCGACGCTATCACGCCTGTAGGTTGTGGGTAAGTTGTACTTTACTACGATTTTTCTACGTATTTTAGCTTGAGAAATTTAATTTTTTCGATCTTTTTCCTGAAACGACGTCCGACGCAGGACGGCGATACCGGATTTTCTGTTACATGGGGCCCTTAACGTTCTCGCGTTAAAAAGTTAATCGACCGTCCGTACTGCGAAGCCTGCACGTGGCATCCAAAATCCATGGCGTGCCGATGCGTGCGAACGCTGAGAAAAACGCATGCGGCGTCCGAGTTCCTCTGTCGCGCTCTTTTCTGGACACGCTGCGCCATCTAGTGGCACTGCCGAGAAGTCCGCACGTTGCCTCTGAGAACAGAAGCAGGTCGCGCAGGTGCCTGCGGACGCTGAGAATTGTTCTAGGTGTGTGCGAATACTCGAAACTTTCGAATAACAAATAGTGTAGTATACTATTCTATTACTATCACGCCGCGGTTGCTTAGTGGCTATGGTGTCGGGCTACTAAGTTCGAGGTCGCGGAGTTGAATCCCGGCCACGGCGGCAGCATTTCGATGGGGGCGGAGTGCGAAAACACCCGTGTACTTAGATTTAGGTGCACGTTAAAGAACCCCAAGCGGTCCGAATTATTGGGTCCCCCACTTTGGTGTGCCTCATTATCAGATCGGGGTTTAATTAACTTAATTTAAAAATTACTATTCTATTTGGTCTTCAAATCGAATGTTCTATATTCGTAAATGCGAACATATTTTGAACGCTGTTCCCATATTTCACTATGCGAACTACGCTCTAAACAAGATAAAACTGGAGCAAAAAAAAAAAAAGTACGGTAAATTTTCACCCCCGTGGGCGTAGTATTGAGATAAAACATGAGATTTTGCGTAGTGGAACAGACTATGTCGCCTAGGTAGCCATACTTTACAGGCTGTATACAGCGATCATTCACTCTTTCTGAAGAGCCCTGTACATGCGAAGAAAATACTTCGTTGCTCCCAATGCTCTCTTTGTACTTTTAATAAACAACGCTTCCTAGCATACTATGTAATGAGAGAAACTTGCTAACTTTAAAAATACTGGAATGTGACGACCGTTTTATATTAATTGTGATAACGGCTATGCATTATTCGAAAAGTATTCGATCGTTGATTCGATTAGATTTTGGCACTATTCTATTCGTATTCTATTCGGTCTTAAAAAATCACCGCCCCCTTCAGTCCGTGAACATGGTCGAACAGCGAAGCTGAGCGAGTGTCGCACCATGCAACTTAAACTTCGCAAGCAGTCTATATTGTAAATCTTTTGTTTCACCATTCTTTCACCTCATTTTCGCTTTTGTGGTAGGCAGCTTCTTCCTCAGGAGTACGCACTACTCTGGGTCTTCCCATAGTTGTAGCTGGGATGGAATGGGCGGAACCACTAATCCAAAGCTCGGTGTATTGGGCGCAACTCCCACCACTGGAGATGCGGGCGCTGCAATCGTTTCGACGATTGGTTGGATTGGTTTGACGATTGACGTGTTTGTCTTTCTTAATGTGGGTACGCCCACTTTCGGCTGCGACGGAGAGAACTACGTCTGTGACGCCATGCCCGCAGTCCGCCATTGTCGCTTGCGTTCGATGCCTCGAGTTTGCTCGGGGGTGTGGTTAGTAGCATACGCCCGACATGGCCGCTTGCGATTCTTCAAAATTAAATTGCTTCAAAATTATATTTGTCCGTCACGTAAGGCAATGAATGGCTCATATTCCCTTAAGCAATGGCTCATACTCCCGTATATGCGGCTTCGCCAATACGACGACAGAAGAGAAGTAAAAATCTACGCTTGAAGACAACGCTGGAGCCATTGCTGATGATGAAAGATTTAGCGAACTCCAACAACGATGGCAAAGGGTCCACATAAACAGCTTCGTTGTAGAATCCCTATTCGCACACCCGTAAATTGTGACCTTGCTTGCCGAACACTCGGTCGCAAATATTCAGTGACTCGACTTGGCGAGAGATTCATGGAAGAGCGACACATATTCGGTGCATTCATGGCACAATTCACTAAAGCGATGGGGTAAAAGGCGTTCATTCAAAAGCGGCACATACTCAGTGCATTTGTGGCACCACCTGCTAATGTGTCGGGTTACTGTCCTCGAGGAACCCTTGTGACGAGGCTTCGACTCCGTCCAGTATGGGAGAAGTTCAAGGGCGAAGCTCATTGTAAAGCAGCCTATTCCCAGTAGCACGCACCCCCAGTTACCCAAGTTGGCATCAAAGACGTTTATTGAAGAGCGGCACACACCTACTGGCACATACCCTGTGACCCAAGTTGGCATCAGGAAGTTTCATTTTAGAACAGTACAGGCTGAGTAGAACGTACGTCATCGCTAGATAGTTTTTGCGAAGAGCCGTGCCTACCCAGTGCTGAGCACGTGCTGGTGGGCGAGTTGGTTATGCAGGATTACATATTGCATGGTTACTGTAGACCCAGTGCCGCGTCTACAGTGACCCATGTCGACGTAATAGAGGTTCGTTGACGAGCGGCACGTATGTACACATTGCGAACTACTCCGTAATCCAAGCTGGTTCGACGGTTGGTTTCGTTCCCTGTTGCCTCAGCAAAGCAGCCTGATGCGCTAGCCGTTCGACCACGGACTATCCAGTGACCCAAATAGGGGGGAAAATGGTTAGATACAAGCGTACAAACATAGATACATAGACACATAGCTCCCGGAAAGTGCGGCAATTATAGAATGCTGACTCATTAAGTTCTCGAAGAATGCTAATCTCATTAAAAATCATTGTACATTACGGTGCCATCATGCAGTGCAACTCTTGCATCGGTATCTGCCAGTGAATTGCCTTTCAGAACAAAGTGCCCGGTGGTGAAGTTCAGTTAAGTCCATGGTCCCTTTGCTTTACGATGCCTATAACATGCATGTTTCCCATGAGCGCGCGTTCGCTATGTTTCGCGCTTATTTGATGGGCGCTCGTGTTCGCGTTCATTAATTCTTTGTTTGCCATCTAACTTCAACAAGCATGCATCGCCTGAGGCTGTGCCCACGTGCAGTAGTGCAAGGGTAGTCAAAAGTTGGTTAGTATGACATTATTGGTTGGTAAGGTCAGACCAATGCTTTTAGTTGTATTATATTGACAAGTGACATAGCGCAATATCGAAGATTAGTCATATCTCCTGTCAGATGGTTGTATAGCCTTGGCTCATGCAAGTTAAAAGCATAAAGACCATTGCAGGAGGCACGTGGCCGACATTATGAGCAAAATGATTGATGCTCCCACCTTGCGAATTTTTTTTTTTTTTGCACGTCACGTTCTTGCGGTTCTTTGAAAAAGAGTAAACTATTCATCACTCTTCTTGACTTTCTTAAAAGTTTTTTTCAAGTAACAAAAAGGAAAGGAAAAAAAAACTGCAATGATTCGTCGCGGTGCCTTAAGAACTGGAGTTACTTTTATTGTATAGATACGTATAAAAAAAGCGCGGCGCCTCATTTCGTTTTCTTTCGAAGACCGCTTTCGAGTGCTTTCCAACACCCAGTGATTTATGGTAGAAAGATATGAGCGTTATAATGGTCCCTAAATTCGGACACATAATGCAGTGTGCTTCACTGAATAAGTGTTTGGCATGGCTATTCGTCAACTTGATATCTTTTTTTTTTTATTAATCTCACCCACACCAGTGAACTTGATAGGTTTCGCCGTTCACTGCAGCAGTTTGCTTTTGGCAAACAAGACAAAATTAAACAAGGAAGCACGGGGAAACACTGGCCGACGGCGAAATGCCAAAACACCCGTGTACTTAGATTTGGGTGCACGTTAAAGAACCCCACTTGGTAAAAATTTCCGGAGTCTCCCACTACGGGTTGCCTCATAATCAGAAAGTGGTTTTGGCAAGTAAAACCCCACTATTTAATTAATTTTTTGACACTGGCCGATGCATAGGCAAAATGGCTGCTGCCTAATTGACTGCATTCGCGGCTGACACCAGATCTATTCACGTGATCTTGCCGACCGAGGTGCGCTCACTAGTCGATTCGCAGTCACCTGACATAGAAGGCTGCACCAAGGATAAAAAAGAAGCCGCACAGAGTCACAGATAATTTTAAGATTAGGCGGAGGCCTTATTTATGTGGTGGTGACAAAGTTCCGCGTGCGTGAAATAATTAGGTGTAGAGAGGAAAAGATATGTCAATAAAAAGGGGGAAGGGAAGAACGACAAGAGAAGAACTGCGGTGTGCTGTACTATACAGTGAGGGCAGGGTAAGGGCACGAATAACGATAAGAATTCCAATTTCATTTCAATTCCAATACATTATCATGCCCGTCCGCGCAGTCATCTATTAGCTTCTCTACGGGACGGGGCAGCCCAGATTAAATGCGAACAGATAAAAGAACCCAACAAAGCTGAACACTCAGCCGTATATAAAGCCGAAATTCACATAATAGCGCACATGGAACTTTTACACTGCGTAATTCCGAAAAGAAAGAAAACTTTTCACACAGCTTATACATCTCGGAACACTCCGGGCTCGTTCATTGAATTTAGACACTTGCAAAGATCGTACGTATACTGTACTGGACATGTTCACCAGCCCATGTCAGCATTACGGCTGTTACCGTTTATAGAACATACCGACGCAAGAAATTCCCGAATGAAAAGATAAGTGAAAGCTGCTGCTAGGAGATATAAGAGGGGCACTCAGCTCTTATACGCATGCGCGGACCTCGGCACAAGGCAGTTAACACTGGTTAAAAGACATGAAACAGTGAAAACGAGCTCGAAAGTGTCATAATCCGCCCTATACTACGGCGCCTCGTGAGGATAACTGTTCGAGGTAGCTGCGAAAGCGGGGAAATAAACGGAAATTCATCTGGGACAAAAGAGTGCGGAAAAGTCGGGAAGATGTTTCATCATGAAACGTGGGAAGTGGTGTTATTTAAGCTAACGCAGGAAACAAAATAAAGATACGACCGCGAAGGAAGTCTTATAAATGTTGCGTGGTTAGTTCGATAAACGCATGCAGACTTGCAAGCTCTGAACAAGTAGGATAGGAAAGAAACAACACTTCCAGTTATATAACGTTAAAATTGCAAATGGTTTCTTTTTTTTTAAATCTCTTTTTACCCCTTTTCTTGCGCGTGCCTTGTGGGAAAATACTTTTGCAGGATTTATTGGCGCGGAGTGCTAAGCCCTACAAACATGGCGAACGCAGTGCTCCAATTCTAACGCCAGGAGTCTGCACTTCGCGAGCCTTGCTCTTTCCTAAAACAAAAAGCAACATAGTTTAGCGGCTTTGTGCAAAAAGGCACTAAGAAGCTTTTCTCCACAGGAATTCTAATCGCGTGACTTGAGTAATATACACGGAACATAAACAAAAGCGCAGGCTGTTGTAGCGAGAGCCCGGCTTCACACGCCAAACTACTTACAGATGTAGAAGTAACAGGAACGTTTAATGTATAAACAAGGAACCCTCAGTTTAATCGAGACTTAAGCTTACACGGTGCATTACTTAAGGTCCGGGCATGAATGCAGCGCCAAGTGCCTGAAGATAAGTGCGTTGTTAGCGGAACGAAGTACGAACGTTGTGCTGCATTCGTGCCATGAAATCTGACCAAATTGCGCAAATTGCTGTCCCGGTATAGGGCAAGACGTAAAGGGATCAGACTTCGCTTTCCAGGAAGTTGCTTACGTCTGTTTTACAGCGAAGCTGCTTAGCTGACTCCGATGCCGCTCATCATGCTAACGTTCTTCTACTGTTACCGCCTTCGCAGAGGGAGGCTCTGCGAAGGCGCTGACGGCACTGGCCCCCTGGTAGTGTGTTCGGTGTCAAATTCTTTGCCTCGATATATCGCGCAATGAAAATGCGAATGTATATAACGAATGCGTATAACGAATGTACAACACGAATGAACGCGAATGTATAAAAATAACTGTGTGTGCTTACCTTTCGTCACGATGACCACCGATCAAGACAACAAATGTGTTCGTACCTTTGTTCAAAATTCTGTCATGTGCTACAAAGCTTCGCTGGTAGTCCACTTTCACAGAGTGAAGGTGGCTAAACGTGAGGCGACGTCGAGGAAACCGAGATGGGCTCTGATGCTTACAGGGACCGCTTGGTTTACAGGAACAGTGTGAGACGCAAATCCTTTGTGCTGCGGCTCGGTTGGAGATAGTGCAGTGTCCAACCAGTAAAGCTTACCCAGAGGTGACTAATGACCTGACCAGGGGAATTATTCTGTAAGAGTCCACCTAGTGGACATGTCCATTTCGCCTGCTGTTCAAGTTTTAAGTGGCTGGGCTGGGTTGTGCATCCGCGGCAGCGAGGTGCGACCGCCAATCAGCACTTCAGCAGCAGACGAAATGGGGATGTCCACTAGGCTCACTCTCACAGAATACCTCACCAGAACAAACGGAGGCAGGTTCTGATGTGTAAATCAACAAAGTTGCAGATGAGAGCCAATGTGCATTGTTCTCTCAGTCATCCGTGTCTGCGACATCCCAATCCGTTTGGGAAGTTTCCTGTGGTGAAAAGGTGGAATTGGGGTGCGTCTTTCAAGCAAGTTGATGCAGACAAGTTCCTGAAGTTGGCGAAATCTACAACGGCAATGTCGTTGAATGACTTATTAGGATATAAAAAGGAATCAATTGGTTGTTGGTCTCGGGTGTTCCAACTTTGCTGCTGCTGCTTTTGTGTTGTCTCTAAGGCTGAACCATCCTAAATGGCGACCCGCTGGCGTCTAACATCTAACTAAAGAAAGTGCGTACTTATCCCACAAAATACATGTTCTCAAAGAAAGCTTCAAATAAATTCGTGGTACCCCCTCTCGCACCCCTTTCTTGGTTTCGCGATCAAACAACTTTTACGAGCTTTACTAACTAGCAAATTAGGGCCCATATTTAAGAAAAAATAAACAAAAAATAACTTGCACTAGAGTTGTTCGAATAGATAGAAATTACACCTAATCCCAATGCTGGAAATATTAATGAAGGTAACTGGCCAATAGCAGAGACCACTTATGAACGAAAAGCTTTGTGAATTCGGGCTCTGCTTCCTTACTTGGCTTAATTATAGTCTGAATATTTTCTGATGCGGCAGCGCAGTTATCCCTTTACAAATACATTTTCGTTTTAAATCAATGCGGAGG
Source organism: Dermacentor andersoni (assembly GCF_023375885.2). Lineage (NCBI taxonomy): Eukaryota > Metazoa > Arthropoda > Arachnida > Ixodida > Ixodidae > Dermacentor > Dermacentor andersoni. The sequence continues at coordinate 52,866,759 of NC_092817.1, read as the reverse complement.
TCCGTAGACTGCATTATGTTATGTCCATATTGGCTGCCATGTTCAAGAAACCGGGTTAATATTTTTTATGTGAGGTGGAAGCAAAAGGAAAATCTATTTATAGAAGATATGCAGGGCACACAGACACAGGTTGCGCATTATTGGCAAGTGACCAGCTGCATCGTCTTCAGCACCATGCTCGAGCTCTTGTTTTTCAGTAGGTGCAGAGCATCGTAACGAATATCACCTCGGAGAAGGAACGCCGTCTCGGTGGGCGCTATACAAGGAAGGCGCCTGACAGGTATGGCAGTGCTTATGGTGGCCAACACGAACGAAGTTTCAGGAAGGCTGGGAATCCGCCAGGGTTGCTCAGATGGTATAGTGGTGGGCTGCTAAGCACGAGATAGCGTGATAAAATCCCAGCCACGGCGACCGCATTCCGATTGGGGCGAAATGCGAAAACACCCGTGTACTTAGATTTAGGTGCACGTTAAAGATGGTCCAACTTATTCCGGAGTCCTACACTACGGCGTGCCTCATAATAAGATCGTGTTTTTGTTACGTAGCACCCCATAATTTAATTTTTTGGGAAGGCTGGGCCGAGGAAGTGGTATAGGTGGGGAACGGAAATACCTCGTATAGGTTACGTCCATCACGTGGCGAAGGACCCGTCAAGGATCCTAGTAACTCGAAAGCAGCTTTTCCGAGAGGCCGACGCACCAGTTTGGAGACTAGACAGGGTACCTGAAAAAAAAATAAGTCGCAGTTACGACGGTGGTTCTTATAGAGGTCGTTTTCCTTCTGCTGCACATCTTTTCGCGGCGTTCTTTCGATTCAATCTTGCGTGCGTCTGAGACTAAGCTGTTTTGCGACTTCCCTTTACCGGGACGCCTCAATAGACATCAACAAACCTGCTTATCTTCACATCAGCTCCTACATGCCTTATAAGATCTACTTAAAATACAAAATTTTATGGATGTAATCACCAATGTGCACTGTGTCTATTGTTCCAGACGACTTGCAACACGCCTGGTGTGGCTGCTGTCGTTACTACTCGGAGGGGCAGGTGCAGAGAAGCCGCACCGCACCTGCTTCGCAAATCAAGCTTGGAGCTGAGAGCCATTGTTGGCCCGTGGGGAAGCACCTCCGCGGCATTGCGCAGTAGAGGGCTTCTAGTTTTCCTGAGATGCACATGCCTTTATGAGACATTGTCAATACCCTTAGTGTCTATGTACTGCCCTAAGTGCAAGTACCGTCTCTGTGCTTGGGTTATTTCTTTGTATATCACGTTTCGCATCCTACACGCGGAGTAGAATGGCAAGGAATAAGCCGAGGCTAACATCTAACTCCCATTAGTTATCATCTGCCGCAATGCTGCGTCCGTTTGGCGCAAGCGAAGCCCGACCCAGCGTTTATCTCAGTCAAACTGAGCATGCCTATACTGCTTTACAACAACAACAACAACAACAACAACAACAATAATAATAATAATAATAATAATAATAATAATAATAATAATAATAATAAATTTGCATTTGCGTGTTAAAGTATTCGCCTGTACTTCCACAGATCTATTGGCTTGCTGAAGACTGTTCCCGCTGGATGGGCAGAACTGCGCTCATCGACGCCTGCCGATAACGCTCGGCTGATTTCGACGCCTGGCAACGCTGGCATGACGCTTACACAAAAAACGCCCTCTCAACCCGGATCGCTTCGCAGTCAGCAGCGATACATTGGCCTGTTAAACTAACCGCCTCCATTTCCACAGGTATGGCTTCCTTTGCAATCGTTTACTTCTCATTGTATGTGAAGTGTTGCCGACAACCAAGTGTTGCTTTCTTAACCTGTCGCGATGTCTGAAGAGAGCCTTTGTATTGCCTGTCAAAAAAGTCTGCCTACAGATAGACGGATTATGGCGTGTTGCGAATGCAAATATTCCTAACTCGAACAGACTTGCTCGGGTATTGCCCCTAATAACTTTAATACCATGGGAGAGGAGAAAGGTGAGGGATCGGTCTGCAAGACTTGCAGAGCCAACAAAAACGCGCTTCTTTATCCTGCTGCTCGGATTCAGCGCAGGCGGCCGGCAATAATGACGCTGTATTATCCCTTGTTGCAAAAATCAAGCCCCTTTCTTAAAGAAAGACTGACGTCACAGTCATGTAAGATGCTGGAACACGTCATTCATAAGCACATCACGCTCTTTCTCGAATCAAATAATTTACTGTCTAACATGCAACATGGGTGTAGGCGCGGTTTCAGATCGTTAACGCAGCTAGCTGAGTTTACGCGTGACATTTCATTTAACCTTGATGTAGGCAACCAGGTTGATGCCATTTTTATAGATTTCTCGAAGGCATTTGACACCGTTTTACATTCTAAACGTATTGGTAAACTTAATGCTGTACTGAATAATCCTCATTTAGTTAACTGGATTTTAAGCTTTCTGTCATTTCCCTCCCAGTTCGTCTCTTACAGTTCGACTGACTCCGCTACTGTTGATGTGACATCAGGTGTGTCCCAACGCTGCGTCCTAGGGTCGCTTCTTTTTTATTATATATAAACGATTTGCCACTTCACTGCTCTTCTAACATCCGTCTATATGCTGATGATTGTGTTATATATGAAGTGATTAACTCTTCTAATGATCATTATCGCCTTCAAGAGTCGTTTTCTAGGTTTTGCGATTGTTGTAACACTTGGCAAATGAACATCAATTTCAGTAAAACCGTTCTGATGTCTTTCTGCAACAAATCTTCCCCCTCCCTTTTTAGTTACTCGTTCAATGGCCGTGCTGTAGATAAGGTTTCTGAGTATAAGTATCTTGGTGTCATTTTCACACATAACATGTCATGGCTTAAAGACATTGATTACATATGCAGTAAAGCACTAAAAAATTAGGTTACTTGAGGCGAACGCTAACCCGATCACCTAAAGACACAAAGTTACTAATGTATAAACCACTAATCCGCCCTGTTCTTGATTATGCATCTGTAGTTTGGAGCCCACATAAGCAGTTAGAGATTATTAAGCTAGAAGCAATACAGAAAAAAGCTGTGCGATTTACATGTCATCGTTACGATCGCGACTTTTCCTCCTCTTCAGCACTTTCTTCCTTGAACCTAAACACGCTCTCTTCTCGTCGCCGTGTCGAATCATTAAAATTCTTGCATTGCATTGTCAAATCATTGGTTAAGCTCTCAAATGATAATTACATTAACTTCGCGCCAGGAACTTCAACGAGAAGACATCATGACCTAAACTTGATACCCTACTACGCACGTACTAACATGTTCAAATTCAGCTGTTTTCCCCGCTCAGTCGAAGACTGGAATTCATTACCTGGGTCCATTCGCTCATGCTCATCCCGAATTTTTGCAACCACCATCCTAGATGCATAATCGTGCTCACCCATGCCCGGCAGCATTTGTATAACTTCTCGTGTATTTTCCTTTCATCAGTGCTCTTTTGTAAAAGTGTTCACTTGTGTTTACCGCTGTATACTCCAATGCATTTTCTGTACCTTTTCTCAACCCACTCCTGCTATAGCGCAAATTGCGCTGCAGTATGTATAAAATAAATAAATAAATGAATAAACAAACAAACAAACAAATAAATAAATAAATAAATAAAATAGGTCATTCCGAAATTAATTTCCTCATGTTATCCACTGGACGTCCTAACCGGTACTTGGTCGTTCGGATCTAATCGGGATGTCCAGAGAATATTCGTGATCCAATGGGAACTGCTCCCGCGGCTCTACTTTAATGACAATCTAACCAAAGCAAACCGGTATCTGTTCTGGCTTGCCACGATCGCAGGTAAGCAAGACAAACAAGTACAAGTTCGTTTGGGTGAAAGAAGGCAAAATTTTCGCTAAGAAGGACGAAGACTCTCCACTCATTGTTATTAGCAATAAAACAGCTGTCGAAAAAATCTATTGAACATGAAGCCGTCCATTTTACTGGACTTTCCCAACTTTTGAACTTTCAAGGACAGCTTCGGTCCAAATTTTGAATGAGAGTTTACTTTGGTCAACATGAATATTCAGTCAACGTAAATACTGGGATCAGCTTAGAAATATTACCGAAGAGGCAACAAATTTTGTAAATGTATTGGTGCTAACCGAAACACATATTCCCGAATCGAGTGCGCAGTCTTTTGCAATAAAAGGTTGCAGGGCAGAACTTGGGACTCGTTCGCACCGTCGAAGAGGTGGAATTGCAGTTTTTGTGAACGAAAACTATACAATATCATACATTGATGGGGTATAATTCCCTCGTGCAGAATGTCTGCGTTTCAAAGCAACCTTTTCAGAGACTACTCTTACTTTGTTAGCGATCTACCGGCCCCATGCAAGCAGTCTCAGTCGCTTCGCGCTAGAAATAAAAACAGTTTTGAAGAGTTTCAATTATGAGGTGTCCTGCCTCACCGATGATTTAAGTATTGACATATTATGCCCCAGCAAAACTCAAGTGTCGTTTATTTATTTGCCATTTCTGCTTTTGGCCTAGAAAGCATGGTCACCACCTTCGCACGTGAAGAAGTTGTGAATGACCGAACAACGCATTCTTGCTTAGACCGTAACGCCGTACGGCCGCCTAACCCCGGTTTGCATTTATGCATGGCCACACAGCGCTTAGCAGACCCCTACTGCACTGTCTGACGTTTTAGCTAGAGGTGTCCTTTATGGCACACCTCGCGGTTAGAAAGTAAATAAATCAGATAAACGAACGCGCCTTGCGTTTGTTGATCAACGCGAATTGGACCAGATTATTGGCAAGTTCGAGTGTCCTTCACTGATTATTTCCGGAGCGCCAGTTTTCATTTATGAACAATTTTGTTCGCAAATACGCAGTTTTCAAGAAGGGTGTGCTCGAATTGTTATAACTAAACGGAGAATAACTCACAACCGGCTGACCGCAGAAACCATGAATGCAGTCGCCTACCGAGATTTGCAGTGACAACGGTTTAAGCGAACTCGAAGCAATCCTGAGTTTCGCGCTACCTACAGATTCGCAATGAATAGTCTTCACCCTTATCCAATGCGCAAGACGACGCTACTTTCAACGTCAATTTCAATTATCTGTTCAAAACCCGGTGAAAACGTGGTCACTGATAAACCACCAACGCGGTAAAGACTTAGAAGGGTTTGGGTGCAAGCTAGTTGTTACGGATCATTCAAATTAAACAGCGCAAAAAAAAAAAAAAAAACGCACGGACAAGAAATAGCACATGACCAGCGCCTGTCCTGTACGCTTCCTTGTCCGTGTGTTTTTTTTTTTTTGGCGCTGTTTAAAATCAATGACACAGTAAGGACACTGCCAATTCAAAGCTAGCCGACGCTTTTTCCACGCGATCTTGCGCAGACACCCATAGTCTTCAATTAACATTTCGCCCGCGTATCGGGAGCAACCTCGACTATGCTAGCTGGCCGCTCTGGGAAAAAAAAAGAAATCGTGTCAGCATTTGCGTTCTTACCGATGATAACGCCTGACATACTCACAAGAAGAGCTGCTGAGCTTAGGCAATATAAGCCAGCTGGTAGAGGCGGTTTATCGGTATCTTTGATCCAACGAAACTTCAACGCGCTTTGCGGTGTTCTGATTGTCATAGTTAACAAATTTCTAGAGCGCACTACACTGCCAACGAAATTAAAACTGGCCATTCTCCAAGGAGGTAAGAAAGGTAATGTGGACAGTTACCGACCTATTTTGATCTTGCCAATCATGTCCCAAATAATAGAAAAATTTCTCTTAGAAACCATGACTTCATTTCTAGGTAAGTTTTCAGTCATATCAAGTCGTCAGTTTGGTTTTGTTGCGGGACGGGGCACCATTGCTGTGCTCGAGGAATTTTCAGACGAACTAAACAATGTTTTAGAACCTGTTTCGTCGCTCGCCGACGCGAGGATACGCAACGATAACGCCATCAAAATTACGAAGCAGTGTGCACTCTTTTGTTGGAGGACAGCGCCGAAGCTTCGGCGGTTCAAACTTTCACTGGTGACAGCTGTAGCACTGGCAGCATGCGCTAAAAGCAGAACTCACCTTCATGCGCAAACAATACCACCGCAGCTTACGCCACCGCTTCTGAAGCAACTCAAGCGGATAAGAGATTTGCGATTTATTTGCTGGCCTTGTTGAAAACTGACGTCAGACGCAACCGCTTTGTCCAGAGCGCTGCATGTGAGGCAGCGTTACGAAATGTAGGTACAGACATGTATAAAAAGCTAAAAAAAAGGGGGGGAGAGGCAGGTGTGGGACGTGTGGGGGTCGAAGGGTAAATGACTAAAACAAAAGAAAAAAGAAGAAAAGAGGAGAAAAAGACGAGGCGTGCACAACAGGCAAAATTGGATTTAGTCGCTTGACGTTAACAAGGCTCATGGCAGTAATGCACCAAGGGCGAAGGAAAACTTCGGGCGAAAGACGTGGCGCTCCTTCTTCGTCCACGGGCCCTCATAAATTTACTTCAAAATTTCAGATACAATACAAACTAGAGTACAATGCAAGGAGTAATCTTGGAGCCGCAAAGCATGCAGTACATTTTTCTGCATTTATTACCATTAAATGTTTTTTGTCATAAATGGCCCCCTTCAAGCAAAATCCTCCAGTCCCTCGAGAACTTTGCTAATGGAAGATAATGTGACAATAAAATTTGATTTGCCAAGCACCTGGAACAGAATCTCTTCTTGCATGTTGTTGCAAGTGGGATCTACTTGTTTGCGAGCCCACTATATATACAATGTAAAGCTGTGTAACTCAAGTGTTTATGACAAACGTCGTCGTTTGATTCTTGCTTCCTTTGCATGATGGCTCCCGGTCGAATTTTGGTCGTTGTATCACGTACAGCCAATGCGAAGTGGACGCGTCCTTCCTCCCTAATTGTCCTGTGTATTTGTGGCACGTTATTGAGCGCAAGTAGAAGCTGTTTATAGGTATTTGTGTTGGTGGACACAACACATTGGTGCGGAAGTGAAGTTACTTGGAGATCAGTGGCGTTTTCGGGCTGGGATGCTATTGGACGCAGCAGTTAACATTTCACGCAGCTTGGTAGAAGAGAGAGAAAGAGAGAGAGAGAGAGAAATGATGTATAGAAAGGCAGGAAGGTTAACCAGAGAGCTTCGGTTGGCTACCCTGTACGGGGGAAAGGAGAAGGGGGATAAAAATAGAAACGGATTGGAATGGGAGAGAGGGAGATAGAGAGAGAGAGAAAGACGAGCACAAAGAAGCAGCGTCCACTATCATGAAGGCCCGTAGACCGGAGGAACCTTAGTAACGCTGTTAAGCTCTTCAGCGCGGATGTTCTTTGGGAGCGCTGGCCTAAAGCTTTCAGTTTTGATAGTGGATGATTGTCCAATTGGTCCAGCACTCTGCACATCACTTCTCTCTGGACATTATTTCGCGGGCAGACACAGATAATATGTCGCACTTGGGCTGTTGGCCATTCCGATAAGGAAAGCATATGAGTCTGCAAATGCAACGCCTAGCCAGAGACGGTACACCATTGTCTGTGCACGTCGTGTTAATCCAGGCGGTAGATGCATCCGTATATCCGGAGACAACGAACGCTAATGACACATGGTGAAAACGTTCGAGAGCTCGGTAGAAGTTTTCTGTTGGGGAAGTGGTCTTAACAGGAGAAAACATGCGCAAGAAAATTACGCGGAATTGTTTTTGTTTCATCTAATGTAATTAAAGAAGACCCCACTGCGGTAGCTCGGTGGCTATAGCGTTGCACTGCTGAGGTTCAAGTCGCGGGTTCGATTCCCGCCGCGGCCGCCGAATTTCGATGGCCATGGTGTGCGAAAACGCTCGTGTACGTATATTTTGGCGCCCGTTCGGAAAACCTAGGTAGTCAAAACTTCCCGGAGTCCCCCACAATGGCGTGTCTTATGAATATACCGTGAGTTTGGCTTCTAGAATCCTAGAATCGAATTTATTTTAAATTGGTTTTAAGTTTATTGTAAGTTAACGAAACCAAAAATACAGAGTAGGGTTTTTCATCCCATTTACCGCTACTGCACAGTATTAATAAGTTACTAGTTATCGTTCAGCCTCTTCACCGTCACCATCTGTAAAAGAAATCCCTAATGGCCTGTAGGATCAAATGGCCCAACAAAGAATCTACTACCTTTGCCGGTATGCTATGCGCCTTTGAATAAGCTCACATGACGAAGGACGCAGCTTCTGCAACGTAATTAGCTTTAGTAGCTTTCTTTTCGACATTGCACAAAGGAGGTGCTGGAATGCAAATACAGTGCCGGCTATTTTTCTGTTCACATATACATTGGTTGCTTTGGAGACATTGAGGCAAAAAGTACCTTGGCTGCTACATTTGTTTGTTATACCGCGAAAGAAAGTAACAAAGATAGCAATAACCAAATAAAAAAAGTGTTAATGAAGATCATCATAATAAAAGAAATGATGCTAGCAACAACAAGCTCTTTAATCATAAATGAAGGAGAGATCGAGAGTAAAGGAGAGAAAGCAGAAATGTTAACCGGAAAAGCGTCTGATTGGCTACCCTGTGCTGGGGGAAGGGAAAAGGGGAACAGAAAGCAGAGAGATAAGAAAGCGGGGAATATGTACACGTATGCGGACAGAACCACGCAGTCAAAGGCGCTCGCACAAGCCAGTCATTTTCAGAAAGCACAAAAGTGTGTTCACTACCTTCGACATCGATGACCGACGGGGACGGTGTACCAGCATGTGTTAAGACTTAGTGGACGATCATCTAATCGGCTTAATGCACTGGACATAGATTGTCTTTGTTTGCCGAATCGAGAACAAACGCACAATTGGTGGTCTAAGTTCTCCTCGCAGCCGCAGGTATCACGTGCATGACTCTCGGCCATTCCAATGATTCACAGTAGTAATCGTGGCTGGGAGTTGCTTTTACGAACGCTCATTCAGGCTAACCGTTAGTGAAGGAGTACTCTATGTACTAAATGAATGACAAGCAGAAAGTTCTATTTCTCATGAACAGGAATCGCTGTGCACCTAGATACATCTTTGCCACTAAGAAGACGCACACGAAAAGGAAGACACGTATAGGCGATCACAGGGCTTGTTTCATCGTCAATGTGTCTTGCTTTTTTGTGTATCCTCTTAACGGCAAACATCTTTCACCAAGTACCAACTAGGTGGAGAAAGAGTTGTCTCCTATGTGCACTGCTGGTGTACATTGAGCAGAAAGACCATTATGTGGCTGTGAATGCGCACACAGCGGCATTACAATTTGTGGAAAGTAACGGTTTTTGTTAGAGCATTGGTCTGACGTTTACGTTGTAGTCGAATTGGTCTTGCAGAAGTAGGTTTAAAGTAAATGTTTTACACGTGATGCATACATGTGCAGAAATTGAAAGTTTAAGAAACTAATAGTGGCGTCGACTCGTGTCGGTTGGGTTCAGTGTGTGGCGTAATCGAACCAGTCGCAAGCGCATCCGCTAAAATAGAGAAGATTCCAAGTATGTATAAAGCGTTGTCCCTTTGTTTGCACGGCGTGCTCACACGTTGGCTCACACATTGGTGTCCCAGCTAACGTTAGCCAAACTGTTCAACAGAAAAGAAAAAAGAAAAAAGAAAGACATAAAAGAATTAAAGTATAGGGTTTTACGTACCAAAACAACGATCTGATTAGGAGGCACGCCGTAGTCGGGGACTCCGGCAATTTTGAACCCTCGGATTTCTTTTATGTGCACCTTAATCCGAATACTACGGGTGTTTCCGTATTTTGCCCCTTTCGAAATGCGGCCGCCGTGGCTGGTGTAAAAAAAATAATAGAAATACGGTGCGAGATACAATTTTATGGCCTATCTTGTTCCGTCGTCAGAAGTTTCTCGACCGAACACCGCCGGCCTTATCGCTGTATTTTGCAACGTGTGTTTAAAATATATTTTGTTTTCGTTCAACAGCTTGGCTAGAGTTAGCTGCGGCACATAGTATCGCGTCGGTCTTCTTCGCTCCAGCGAACCAGTTATGTTTCTTTCTCCGCAGTACCAACGTGCGTTGGTTAACATTTCACTTTCCCCAAGATGCGTCTCCTAACTTTTCTCACTCAAGCTTAATGTACCGGAAGGATATCTGCTAGAAAGATTGACCGAAAGAAAGCGGATTTCAACAAAGGAGCAAAAGACATGTCTTTTGCCCTGTGTACCTACTTTCGCTTATTTAGCAGCAGACGCTAATATGAAAAAAACGGGAAAATGACCATGGTCTCCTGCAGCTCGTCAGCTGATTACGCTACGTGTCAGCTTCTGTTGTCTTTACAACAAAGGCCGTTTCATCTGAGCTGAAATAAGGGCTCTAAGGGCTCTAAATAAGGGCACCAACAAGGGCGCTAAGTAATAAAGCACTGATGAGGCGCTTCCCAGTCGAATCAGTGCTCACCGATTGGCACTGTATAGAACGTCGCAATTTTCATGGCACAAACACGCACACAAGAAAAGAAAGATTTCGAAAAGAAAATACGAATGAAAACGACCGAACATCTGACGTTTGCGTGGGGTGTCAGGGTAAGAGGGAGACGATGGTGGGCGATTTAATAATATTGTTCTTTGAAGCGTAACGCCACACACGAGAAACAAACAAATCATTAAAACCACGAACACAATGTTTCTGTCCATCCCTTGATCATTTTTTTTTTGTATGTGTAGATTCATACTTATTGAGTCGCTTCGACACTTCCTGTGTTCCGTTCGGTTAGCCTCCACGAAACTTAGTCGCAGCTTTACTGTACGCTTGTTGGTCCACCTTTTAAAGGCATTCCGCCTTGTAATTTTATTTCTTACTCACTCATGAGCGAAAATACTTACTTCTACGTTCATACGGGTGACAATCTAGGCGCCGTAATTTCTGTCTTTTGAAAAACGTTCTCGCAATTTACTGCGAACTGGTCAGAAGAGCATAGAATTAGAGTCAGAAGAGCATAGAGCAGAACATAGAGCATAAAGTCGGAAGCATACGCTAAGGAGAAGGAGAACTGTATAGATTTTAGCAGACGTTCAGTATTTGGTGGGCATACGTAACATTGTACGTATGCTCTTTGCGTGACGCAGGCTCACTCTCAACTGAAAACCAAACTTCATTTCCGAGTCACAAGCAGCTCTATGGAATGTCGCAAGGAATGCGAAGAAACTGAGAGAGTACTGGAGAAAGAGGAAGGGGTATCGATCTGTGTTGGTCCGGCCAATAGCAGCAGTCACCGCAAAGAAAACTCGTCCGCAGAACTTTATTTTCTGGTTGAAGAACCCAATTGCTGAGTTGGCCGAGTTTCACATTCCCCTCTTTCTCTTAAAAAAAAAGAGAAGCAACAAGAATAAAAAAATTTTAACTGGTTATTCGCATCTTCGCAAACCGTTCACTTTGGAGGCCCAGAATGTGCAATCAGCGTGTGCGACATGCGGAAATAAGTAGTCGTATTCGGAGCTGCGTCAGTCTAATCGATGAAACTCGGGAACCCGTGCGCAATTTCTCGCCAATCTGAAACCTGATGGTACACTTGTAAGCCGCATGCTCCTCGGCTGCTGCGGGTTGCCCTTCGATTTTTTTCCTGTCTCTTTCTCCCTTGCTCATTCTATTTTCCTCAAATTTGACTATATTCCATATCTCCGCCTTTATTTACATTTTGCTATATTGTCAAACTACGTGCTATTCGTGCGTATTGCCTTTTAACTTTGTCATGTTTTATTTATAGTTGTTCCTTTAGGATTGTAAAGGAAGTACGTTACACTGTTTTTCGCCTTTTAATGGCGACTGCAACTTTGTTCACGTGGTCGTGAAAAACAAAATTTAAAAGGAGGCGCCGAAACTTGATTAGCCCGAAACACCAAGAGATGTAAAGCGAGTGTGTGGCTTTCCACGGCAACATCTCTGCGAAGAAAACTTTACGTCGGTATTGTTATACGGGCGCAACAAGGCTAAGCCAATCCGTCCGCTCTACTCTTATCCTAACCTCCCGTGCCACTTCATTTGAGGCTGCTCAAAACAAGCCCGAAATGCGTCGGTGCATGGTCCACAATATTAGGCAGACCTCGTAGTGTCGACGATGATTGTTTCGCTTTTGCAGTTGAAACTAGGGTCTTGTATGAAACTTTACTTCTGTATTACTGCGCAAACAAATGTCCTTTAATAAGTTCTCTTTACTGGTCACGAAACTTCAGGCCAGGTGTGCTGTGTTCGCCGAGCACCTGAGGACCACGTGACCTTCTCGAGACACGGCAAAATGCAGAAAGCACGCAAACACGCGTCGAAAACACCACGCTATAGCTGCTGCGTCGCTTGACGAATGCGCCCTTATTTACGACCGGGGTCGCCGCCACGCGGTCACGGTTGACAGCATGCGAATGTATCTGACAGCGTGGTGGAGAATGTCGTGTCCAGTGAAAAAGTGTTGAATGACTGTGTTCTAACCTACCATAACGGGAAAATCGGGTCACCTGTTTGTCATATATTAATGACAGGCATGCAACAGCAGTGCTTTATTTTAGCGGTCTTACATCTCGTCAGATCAAAACACGTCCAATGTGATTTTTTAAGCTATTTTTTTACTGAAAATTTATCTCTAATTTATCATTCTGCTCGAATTTTATTATTTTTAATTCTTCTTTTGATAGATAATGCATACTTGGTCATTTGTTTTCTATCTTTACTTTTCGTTGCTATCGAAGAGAATTCTGTTTATAGTCGCTGCTTTCTTTTCTTAGTGCCACTTCTTACTCTTAACTTTACGTCTATTGATGGCTCTCCAAGCTTACCTCTCACCCGCCGTGGTTGCTCAGTGGCTATGGTGTTGGGCTGCTGAGCACGAGGTCGCGGGATCGAATCCCGGCCACGGCGGCCGCATTTCGATGGGGGCGAAATGCGAAAACACCCGTGTGCTTAGATTTAGGTGCACGTTAAAGAACCCCAGGTGGTCAAAATTTCCGGAGTCCTCCACTACGGCGTGCCTCATAATCAGAAAGTGGTTTTGGCACGTAAAACCCCAAATATTATTATTATTATAAGCTTACCTCTCCGTTTTCTTTCTTCAATCGAATTTTTTACTCCTCGAAGGATATTCCCGCCTAATACCTTTTGTATTGCGACTAAACACAGCAGTTTTAGGTCCACTACATAACGCGTTTTTTTTCATCAGCTTTCCTGGTTCAGTGCTCTCTTTACCATTCTCTCGCCTTCTTGTTTCAGATAAGCCAAAGCTTTAAGACGGAGTTTGAGCTTGGCGCTCGTGTCTAAATACATGGGAACGGAGACATCGTTTTTCTCGGCATAACAAATCAACGAATTGGTTTAGAAAAGTAAGTTAAAATCTAGTAGCGATAGTAACTGTTCCTGATGCGATACCTTTCAGAGAGCACTTTGCGCTGGTTATGGAGGCTACGTATCTATTTATCTAACCGTTTTCCCGCTTACCATTGGGTACAGTCTGTGGTTGAATGGAGAGCGCGTCGGGCTGCTGTCTCTGCTGATGTAACAGGGTTCGAAACGAGCCGTTGGATCAACTTAGGTCACTGATGATGAATTCCAATGGCAGATTCGGAGCACTTCCGGTGGTAGTTGTTCTGCTCCTTGCGGAGCAAGTTTATTCCATTGGGAGATTGAGAGTGCCTCCCGTATCCTTAATTGTCGCATTGGGAGCAGCTCCACCGCTAGATCCACTCCACGGAGCAGCGCTCTCTACTCCGAAAAAAAAACGGACGGAGTCGACCGGAGGTCGCTTGATGTCAGCCCACCCACAGCCAACATACCGCTATGCCGCGCGCGCGCCCCTGATCGCGAATTGCCGTCTCTCGAAAGCAACGAGCGGTGCTTCGCATCGTCAGTTTTCGCTTTTACTGCTTGCGAGATGCGACTATCCATCTAGCTCGAGTTCCGAATCGACCAGTGGTGACTCAAGCGACGAAGAAGCTTCGGAAGTTAGTGCATTCAAGCAAAGCTTTCGACATAGTGTTTCGGCCGCTGGTCGCAAGACTGCATGTTACGCGTTTCGTCGGCGACGTCGTTCGCCAGTATTCGGAAAAGGTAACAAGGCTCCTTTTTGGAAGTTGGCATTTTATCAGCCTTTACTTTTGTTGATCAAATGCAGTTCCGAAGGCACTTCAGGCTGTCTCGATGTGTTACCTTAGAACTGATCGCAGGCTTCCTTGCGTCTCCGATATTTCCGACACACAATCACGGCGGACGATAGAATCAGGCTTACATGCGGTGCGACTTCCATTAGAGCGCCAGAAGGCTCAAAACGAGCACAAAACTTGTAAACACGGCGCGCGCGCGAATTCAAGCCGTAAACGACGCAAAAAACGCGAGGAATACTGGGCGCTTTCGGAATCGGATGTGTGCTAGCGCCCCCTGCCAATTGCTCTGGCGGGTGTGCCTGTGTTTCAATCGCAGATTCGATTCTGTTCCCCTCCGCCGTAGCGGAGGGCTCTGGCGCAGAGTTCGTCGGTCACTTCGAATCGACCATTGGAATTGGCTTTGAGTATCTGCCATTGTGTACACACGTGTCGCTCTTCAACGAACCTCTATGACGGCGACACGAGTCACTGCAGCTGCGGGACTGGGTAGGCACCGCTGCTCGAAGAAACTCTTTGACGCCGACATGGAGCAGTGAGTATGTGCGACTCGGTTTGCGCCGCTCTTGGATGAGCGTCCTTGACGCCAACTTCCTTGACGCCACTGGAACTGTGCCGCAGCTACAACGACGAAAGAGATTCCTTAAAATTTTCCGATGCTGTGCGGAATGGCATCCACGTCACAAGGGCTCCTCATGGACAGCAACCGGACGCATTAGCAGCCTGCACCACAAATGCACTGGGCATGTGCCAATTTCAGTGAACTCCTTTCACGCCAACGCTTTAGCGGTGGGTATGTGCCGCTCTTCGATGAACCTCTCGCCAACTTGGGTCACTGAGTGTGTGCCACTGAGTTCGCAGCGTTCGCAGGCCCCGGTGCGCCACGCTTCTCGTCTTGGAGGCCACGCGTGGACTTCTCGACAGCGCCGCTAGACGGCACAGAGCGTCCAGAAAGAAGCCCGAGAGAGCTGGGAGCCCTTTTGGGCACATGACGCGTTTCTCCGCGTTCGCATGCACCGGCGCGCCGTGCATTTCGGAGGTGGCGCGCAGGCTTCGCGGCGGCACCGCTAGATGGCGCCGAGTGTTCTTAGGGAAGCGCGAAAGAGGAGTACCGCTGCAGTACACGCCTCATACACAACTCGATCGTTTCGACGGTGGCAATACGTTGCGCCTCTGTATTGATACAATGCTAGACGCATTACTGTCAACAGTCATGGTGAGACAGCGTCTGCCGTATTTTTATTCCGGCCGTCAATGTTGTGGCTCTTCATTCTTGAGAAATGTAAAATTAAACGGAATCTCAAGTATCTAGTTTTCAACTGTGTAACTTATTTATAAACAACGATGTCACAACGGCGTAAACTCTACGTATTAGGACGTCTAAATCAGAGAAGATTCCATTATTATACATCGCTCTCAGTACTACACTGTGCGTAACTGGATCTGGAGAGTTATGTCGGCGTTTCCGATTGGTTCGCTTCCCCTCGATTAACTTGCGGTGGCTCGTCGAGAATCGCGGCGGCGAGCAACGAGGCGTTGCAAATGCCGCCAAAATCGATCCTCATTGAAGAATAGTTGGCTGCGCGATGTCGTTTACGTGCCGAAAGAACTCGAAAACGTTGTACTACACGCAAAGCGTTTATTATACGCAAAGAAATCCATTCTTGGCGGCAGCTCCCAGCAGCCAGCGTCAGAATCAAGGCCAGAGTGATTGGCGGACAGCCATTTTCTATATTCCTTGCGGAGCGCGGGCCAGTCTCCTGATATCCGAAAAAAAAAGAATGCTGTTTTTTTCGGCACATTATTGCATCTTTAGTGCGTACACGTCACTTTCACGTGGGGAGTTTTCCCTCTTCCGTGATGTCACGTGACAGACAGTGAAGGCGCGAGCGGCCCGAAAAATGGTTATCAATATCGGAGTGCTAACGACAACAAAGCCGTACGATCGGAAATTAATTTGTTTTTTGTTATGCTTCATCGTGCACAATCAGTGTGCACACGTCATGTTAAGATGGAGAGTTCTCACAATTTTCGTGCCGTGACAGGCAGATGAAGTCGGAATGGCCTGAAAATTTTTGACCAATCGCGGAGGGCTAATGACTGAAATGGCAGATACAGATTGGAGTAGTTATACGTGCTTTTGCTGTCCTACATTGAGGGTATGGCGCTACCGGTGCTAACATATTGGGCAGAAACTTGAACAAATAAACTCGAGAAAACCGGGCAACAAGTAATGGAACGAAAGATTTTAGGCGTAACCTTAAACGATAGAAAGGGAGGAAGGGAGTCGCGTTGATCAGAGAGAAAACAGGGAATAGCCGATATTCTAGTTGCCATTAATAGAAAAGAAAGGAGCTGGGCAGGTCATGTATTGCGTAGGGCAGATGACCGACGGCCCATTAGAGTTACAGAATGGGTGCCAAGGGAAGGGATGCACAGTCGAGGACGGCAGAAAATTAGGTGGCGGGATTAAATTAGGAAATTTGCAGGCTCCAATTGTGATCAGCTAGGTAATTCTAGAATGCTGGGAGAGGCCTTCGTCCTGCAGTGGATATAAAAAGAAAGGCTGATGATGATGTTCAAGTAGAATATGATGGTTATGACTGAGGTAGGTGGAAGTGTAAAGAAAGGGAAAAAAAAACGTGACAGAGAAGGATATGAAGAACAGGTGATGCGTGCGCACGCACAACAGCATTCGCCGCGCAGTCAAAGGTGGTCGCAGATTTCGATCGTCTTCAAAAGAAGTGCAGCACTGCTCTTGTGGCTCTAAGTGCGGATTATTTTCGAGTCCATGGCCGCTGTATTTTGTTTTTTCTTCAGTGTCATCCAGTCGGACTCGAAACAGCACGCAATGTCTATAATTGGTTGTCCAAAATGGGGGCAGCATATACGAATATGTTGTGTGGTCTCGTTGCAGTCAGAAATGCTGCACAAAGTACTGTCCATTATGCATACATGAAAAAAATGGGCATTCCTAAATGCAACGCCCAGTCACAAGAGACGCAATAAAGTTTCATCGCACCGAGATGTACCAGGCGGTAGTCAAAGGCGCAATGAACCGTCAGGATAGTGCAGTCGTGAGTTGGCACATTCCGGTGAATTCACGTGTTTTAACGCGTTGCGATGAGCAAGCACGCGACGTTTCCGCGCTGCATCAGGCCTTGACAATGGTCCAGGCGCACGCTAGGCTTGTACGTATCGGAAATACAGTATCAAAAGGAAAGGCAGGGACGTTAAACAGGTTTCTCCTGGTTTGCTACCCTGCATTGGTGGAGGCGGAAGCGCGAAGAAAAAGGAACAAAAAACGAAAGGAGGAGAATAAAGCAATAAAGGTAATTAAAGCGCAGGCAGAATAGCAGCGACACGTAGAGGCAGATTAAACATCGCACAGCGCTTTATTTAGCACTGTGTGTTGTCTAATGTGTTTTTCTGTGTCCCTGTCGTTCTGCCTGCGCTACAACTATAGCAGAAGATGCCACAACAACAAGCGCGTAAAGCTACCCGCAAGGAAAGCGTCCTTTTAGAAGCAACAGGTGTATACTGACAGAACATGCATCAACTTATAGAAATGCGTAGTGGCACGAGCATCCTCATAATGAGACTGCGGATGCCCGGGCAACGTATCACGGTTGCGCGTAATCAAGTATACCTAGAGGGCGCCTGAGAGCACGGGCGAGAATGTAATATAACGAATCGCACTTTCCGTTGGGAAAAACGCGCGGCGGGTGGTAAGTGCACGGTTCACGCTATTCCGGCCATCTTCGCGCGCTAGTTGGAGGCACCGGTGGTACTCCTTATTGGGTAATAAAGTGTGCAGGCGCACAACAGCGCTTTAATGAGATAATGAGTCGTGTTTTCACGCGCAAGACGGGGCTGTTTTTCTTGATAAACGAGAGCAAATGAGTTACCTGAAAGTTGTGGCCCCGGAAACCGTATAATAGGTCGCGCTACACCGCGTGCTCTATTTATCTTCACCTTCGTCTAAACAATGCAAGTGAGGCTACCGAGCACAGTTTCTTTCTCGCGTTTTTTTTTAGAGCGTTTCCACTAGCTACTATAGGAACAGTGAGGTACGCGGCCGATTTAAAATGTGGACACATCATCAAAAAGAAAAGAAAGTAGAAAGAGATAAATTACAAGTAGGTAATTATTCATTTTAACGTATGTTTTTCGCTGAACAGTATTGTTATTTTTTTTTTGCGCGTGGCATAAACACGATGAACGGCATGCGCTCGAATGGGAGCACCAGCACGTTGTGGACCCGCGGTTAGCTTTGTTAAGACGTGAAGAGGCCCCTTATCTGCGTCTTATTAGAACCCATTTCACGTAAAGTTTGAAGGAAGCAGCGATCGAATGAAAGACAAAGTGAATACTGCTCGCGGCGATCTCTTCGTAAGCGTTTTGTTTAACTGATCAAGAACACAGGCCCCGCGGTAAGTGAAACTTTCTTAATTTCTTGCTTTTGCCCGACGAGCACTATTACGCCTTCATCGCGGCTGGATCACATCGCTCCCTTTAATAGCAAGGTCTTGCCGCACGAACGCCGAGTAATTTTGGCAATGTTGCTTCGTGTTTAATTACGTCGGTAATTGCGTGCCGCGCGCCGCGCGTTTAATGACGTTGCAAGAGAATGCGCGCAGACGAAAATTAACGACGCACGTTGCATCAAAGGGGCTTCATGGTCGAGAAATATCTACTTTCTTGCTGCTTTACAGACGCTAAACGATATCCCATAGGTTGTTCGGCAGCTTTAAGCGCCAACTCTTTTCCCCCTTCCCCAGTGAAGGGTAGCCTACCGGGCTCAGCCTGGTTAACCTTCCTGCCATTCCCTTATGGCTTCTCTCTCTCTCTTAAGAGCCAACGCTACTGAGAAGAAAGTTGGAGAGGTTTTAGTGCAAGCGCCAGCAGCATTGACAATGTTGTCCCTATTTCTAACTTGCGTAAAACACAACAGAGCAGCTTGCGATGGCACAATAGGCGTATTACTGAAGGTTTAAGAAGCGTCGGATGATGTGGCTCATCAGGACATTCGATTACATCAACGTGCGACGCTGGCGGCCGCGTGAAGAGTGCTCAGCGGCTGAAACGCGATACTCGGTCCAGATGGCGGCCGGCGCTTCTTTCTTCCATCACCGGTGGGCGCTGAGGACATAATGCTCATGAGTTATGATATGCGACGAGAGCGGGGGCGGTTGTGACGCATTGTGAATGCATTTGGCCCCCCAGCGATCATTGAGCTCTCACCGGTGACGAAATAAGCGCAGGTCGCCATGTGAACCGATGAGCGCGTTTAAGTCGGTGAGCGTGCACTGTCACAACAGGCTGTGTATAAAAGTTTGACCTGAGACAGTAAAAGGTTGGGCACAAGAACAGGTAATAACATGTGCCGCAGAGATGCCCTTGCGCTTACATCAGAAGTCGTTGCCTCATCTCCTTCCTTCGCAGACATGGTTTCAGAGCTCACGTCCCTATAACAATAAAACATGCAGCAGTCTGTTCTTCGGGGCAAATGGATTCTTCTGACGTCAAAGGGCATAGACGCATTCCAGCGTACAGCACAGTAGCGCGCTAGGCCTGCGCTTTTGTTTGTGTGCAACGAGCAGCTCTCACGCCGGCTTTCTCGCATGACCTTTCGTCGAACTCTACTTATGGCACATATTGCTGAAGAGAAAAGAGTATAGTGCTCATCGCAGACAAAATCGATGTTTCTCTTTCATCTACTTCACTGGAGTTGTACCCTTATTTTGGAAGATAGCCTCACTGCAGCGTTCTCGATAAGGGCACTTTTTAGCTCATTGGTTCATTGATTCCTTACAACACGCCCTGCAACGACACGTGACGTCCTCTATTATCCGGTACTTCGGCCCGCTTATCTTGCTCTGGAATTGCAGCACTAAGCTCTCGCACGTGAAACTCTTGATAGGGAAAAGTTATTGCTTACAGTCTGTGTGAAAATCTTGCTTTTCAACGACATCTGCAGGACGTCCAAGCTTGTCCGACTCGGGAACAATTTTTAGGACGAAGTTTTAAAAATTATGGGGTTTTACGTGCCAAAACCACTTTCTGATTATGAGGCACGCCGTAGTGGAGGACTCCGGAAATTTCGACCACCTGGGGTTCTTTAACGTGCACCTAAATCTAAGTACACGGGTGTTTTCGCATTTCGCCCCCATCGAAATGCGGCCGTCATGGCCGGGATTCGATCCCGCGACCTCGTGCTCAGCAGCCCAACACCATAGCCACTGAACAACCACGGCGGGTGACCAAGTTTTCAGAGTTCTTAAGTTCACTGACCATGTTCACCTACTTTTTTGTATGTGGGAATGCTTTTATCCGACGCCTTACATGTAAAGCAGAGGAACTGGGAAATATTGCACCGTATGCGCGGAACGAGAGGCTTATAACACCTTAATGCTAGGCCGTGCGCCGTAGTTTTCTTCATTCCAAGTTGTGCCTTCTCTCCAACACCTTCTTTCTCTTTTCCTTCCCTTTGGTATTTTCCCCCGTGCTTATTTGGCTGCTGTAATGTATTTAATAATGTGAGAATAAACATCGCTGGATAGTATTGGAATCGCGGCAAATATCGTAGTGATATATGCATTGCAACGATTCGAAAATCGCTCACTGTCACGGCGCGAGTTCCAGAGTGGGAGTTTGCGGTTACCGGTTGTGGCGGCTGCATTCCATTGGGGGCGGAAGGCAGAAAACGCTCGTGTGTCATACTTTGGGCGCATGTTGTAGAAGGCCACGTGGTCAAAATTAACACGGAACAGCTCTGTATGGCATCTGTCAAGGCACATAAGTTGCATTGAGACAATCAAATTCCATAAGTTGAGTTTTGAAGTTCGAAACAGACTAAGATAGACTGTGGGGATCTAAGTGCCAGAACTACGATCTGATTATGACGCCCACAGTAGTGGGTGCCTCCGGAATATTTTGAACCACATGGGGGGGGGGGGGGGAGGGGGCGGGTCTTTAACGTGCGCCTAAATCTAAGCGCATGTACGTCTTTGCATTCCGCCTCCGTCGGAATTTGGCCGCCGCTGCCGGGATGGAATTTTTTTTTTCTAGAAGCTGTGCTCTGAAGCTCAGCAGCGGGACGCCGCATATACTGCGCTATCGGGGTGAGAATAGTCCAAAACAAGTGCTTACCTCCTCTAGAGGGAGCTGAACTGTTTGTGGATGAGCGCGCTTTCTATGACATGGCGATGCTTAGCAGCGCTTCAAGTACAATAAAAACAGGGCAGTGACAAGTGAGACGCTTTTTTTAAAATAAGGATGCGAACTTGTTGGAAACCCTCTCTCCTTCTAGAAGCAGCGCTCACATGAAGTGCTGTTCGACAAATCCACATTGTGACAGTTCCGTCGCTCCATGTTTGGTGTTGCGCACGCTACTTCTGGAATGAATGATTATTCGTATCGTCCTCATTGCGACAGTATACTTGATGTGGCAAACTTGTTAATTGAACGTAATTACAAGGGAGAAAAGGGACGCCAACACAAAACGCGAACCAGGAGGCCTCAGGAGTCTGTATTGTATGTACAGTATGACGCAGGTGGAGGATGCCACTGAAGACCCAACCAAGCTTTCGTTGCCCCTTGTCCTGCTGTGACGCCTCATTACACATCCTCTCTATCTGGAACGCCAATGTGATACAAACGGAGGAGGCCTTCCGAGGATCCCGCGTTTGTGCTACAATAGAATGGCTTCTCCGGGCAGATTTACGCTGCTGTTCGCTCCTACTGGCGCTGGGTTCAACGGCAGTTGAACAACGGCGCAAACGCATGCGAATGCTCAGTTGCATGAGCACATTCAGGATTTGTTTTGCAGCGCGGGTGCCGAACATGGCGGCGATGTCGCCTACTGTACAAGATGGGCAGCTGCTTGGAAAGACGACTGATTCCAAATCGGTTCAAAGGCAAACAGTGGCCGCACGCTCAATTAATACCCGCTGTCCAGAACACGCGGCCCATGCATATCCCGCGGAAGCGGCCAGTACCGTTCATGACGCGTTAAAGCAATGTCACTTGAGTTTGGTCTCCCGCTCCTCACACAACGTTCGCACCGCTGTCATGTGTGGTGACCACAATGGGCTACCGAGTTTTTTTTAAAATGTTAATGTAATTTCGTCAGCAGAACGCACGTGTGTTCTCTAATCATTCAGGTTCACGTGTCGTGACCCGATATAGCAAAAAAAAAAACAACAAAAATCGCAAACAAAGCAAATTTGCCTCAGTGTAGATGACATGGTATGAGACCTTAATGGTTACAAGTATGTGCCCCACTATTTGTTTAACTGCTGGTTATACTCGTGGGAAGTGCGTTGACGTCATTTGTCGATTCGTGGGCAGCTTTGCAGTAGTATAAATAACTGCCTTTCAGCAGTAAGTCATTTATACGACGCGCTATCTGCGCACACATGTAAGTATATTCTTTGGCGGCCTTTAGCGGACGGACGGCTGGGCAGGTATACGCGTAGGTGCGTGTTCGCGTGGGCAGTTAGATGGAAGAATGGATGGTTGAATGAATGAATGGAAGGCAAGCAATGAAGAAAATAAAAAGAATAAGGAAGGAAGGGTGGAAGAAAGTGTTTAAAATCAACATAGCAGCATGACTCAAAATGATTACACTATGGCGTCGAACTCGTCGAATGTGCGATTTGACCTACTCCAGAAAATTTAATAATGCAAACGTTACTAAGGGCGCAATGTCATTATGTTCACAAGATAGGGAAAACAAACCTGATCTGGCAGCCTTCGTCTCAAGTAGATGTCTCTATTGTTACCTTGACGACAGCTCCGCAGAAAAACGGGTCGAAAGGAAACGTTTGCTCAGGCAATCTCTCAGCTATGATTTCATTGCGTTAGAAAAAATAGGTTTATCATTATAAGTGACGTAAGGTGGTTTTCAAGTAAATGAATTAGACCTTCCACGTCTCTAGATATAACATATGCGAAATATAACATAATCGAAAATTTACCTAAACATTGCGGAGGACCTTGCTTTATCAGTAACTGGACTAAGACGTTGTTCTTTGACACAGCGAATGAGCTGCATATTTAAGGTGTTATCTAGAAACTGTGACACTTTATTGCAACTCATTCTTTATCCCAGATAATAAACACTGCAGCCGACATAAACCTTCTACTTAAGTAATCTGTCTTCCTGGTCGGCGGAAAAGTCCAACATCGGCTTTTTTTTTTCCTTTAGTGGATGGTAAAAAGGCGAAGTTGCCTTCCGCGCTATGGCAAATATTTATGGGGCAAATGCGAATCGTCGTGAACTTGAGCCCGAATTCACTTCTTATTCAATATGTGGAAGCTCTCAGACGTAAAAAAAAAAGAAAAAAAAATACGTACAAGGAAGAAAACAGCTAACACACCTCGGCACGAGTCGACAAAGTATTGCGTCGAGCCTTTTTTGACATCTTTGTTTACATTTGGCGCGTAACAAAGTACTGCGTCGCCTTCATTTCGTCCGGTCGGAATTCTGGAAACCCCTCCTATCTATAGCTGCCTCGGGCCTTTATTACGTTGGCGGTTTGTCCGAAAGCGCTCTGTTTGCGAAGCGTATATACGCCCGACCGTTTTATTAGCCTTTCCCGTTGGCTACGAAGGAACCACGGAAGCGCCCACCGACCGACGCTCATATCGTCGACACAGCGCTAAAGTCACGCACGCATGTCTTACTCTCCGCACTACTGTCTTCGAGCCAGATTCTGAATGTTTACGCCCGTTCGCAGTCGCTCGGAGTTCTGAATGCTGTCGTATGGTTCAGACTATCGCGAGTTTCAGCGTACGAACAGCCTTCCGAAAGCGGAAGGCGTGACGGGGGGTGAGGTGACGCGAACCGGGGACGAAGGGGGAGCCGGCTTGGTGGGCCAAAGCTAGCCCCCCTTCTTTCAGTTGCGGAAGAAATATACTCCACCTACTGGAAGAGTAGTTGTGGGAAGAAACGTTGATAGCACGGACGCGTTGTTTGTCAGACTTCAGCGAGTTCATGTGCGACGCACCGGACAGGAACTCCCTGCACTCGCTTCGAGCCAGGCATACAACATGGCGTCGCGTGCTTCGCAACAACTGTTCGACGAGATTGTAAGAGAGGGCATGTTTAGGCGTGTAATAACTATGGGTTAAAAATTATATCGTAGCTCCTCGTAACCTGCATTTCGATTTCCCTTTGTACCCGCCAGACGAAGCAGATAATTGTTTTATCCGACATAGCAAGTTGACTGTGATTAGCCGCACCCAGCTTTTCGATACAAACTAATAATAAAAGATGTGTTCGCAAACAGTGCAGGAAAGCTCGGCGATCGTTCACATTTGGTATACCAAATGTAAAAGATCTCCGAGCTTTAGCAGGTATTTATCGATCATAATCCCAAATTTGAGTCCGTTATGATAGACTCATATTTGGGATTCTCATCTGAGCGCATTGAAAAAACTTGGAAAAACTTTAACAACGTTAAAAAAAAAACGTTGAGTAATAGTGGAGAAAATGTGCAAATATGCTACGAAACTAACGAATAATCATATTACCTTAACGGACTCGTGGAGAGAGTGAATAAAGGCGATGGCGAGAAAACTAGCCACGGAACTACATCGAACAGTAAAGAAAAATGAAGAATGAAAAGTTTTATCAGACAATATACTGAGTCACTGCCACTGGAACCCATTAGGGATAACTTATTCTCTGAACACGGTGCTACGGAAGAAAATGTGCCGGCGACAACCGTTCCTCTGAAGCGTCTGGAACCGGCACAGAAACTATTCCGCAAGTTTTGTTACCGTGACGAAGTATCTATATATATGCACATATGGGCATAGTTAACATGTCGAAGGCATTGATTTAAATGGGAGAAGAAAGGTAAATGAATCCCAAGTAAAAAGAATACTAAAAGCGACTGTATAGTCACCGACACAGACATTAGAAAAGCCGGCTTCGCGTTCCCTTGTACAGCTTCCAGCGCCGCTTACTCATTCTGATAAAGGCCATTCTGACAATTGGTATTGAGATCACCCGCAACGGTGAACTGCTGACCGAATTTTGTGTAGCTGCTGTAAAATATTCTGGCGAATGGTGTATCTTAGGTCACGTCACTTCGTGCAGCATTACAGCCCGAAAGGGCATGTGTGACAGCGGTAACCTGGTCCACCACAGTGAATTCTAATAAGCTATTTATCTGTTGCGGCGGTTTCGAATTCTATTACTGATCATCTTCCCGGTATTTGGCAGTGACTGGATCAGCGCTCGTAAGTGTAGTGAAATAACTACAGATTTGCCCAAAAATGCATTGCTGTTCCAGACAATCTGTTTCTTCAGTGTCCGAATCACTATATGTAAATCTGCTAGCTGGGACACCAATGCATATCATTACACGAGTGTGGAACGTATTTTTCGAGACCGGTTTTAAGCATGAATTTTCAATACAGAAGGGTACGTTATGACCGCATGGCTCGAATTCTATTCTGCAGATGGAACATTCCATCTAAAGGCTATACTAAAAATAATAAGCAACAATTTACTTCATGCATGTAGTGGAAAGACGTGGGGTCGTTGCCCAGCTGCGGCAAGTTGTTTTATCATCCACTTTCATTGCCATTAATTGATCATTCCTTTAATTCAATTAGTAAGTACACGTAATTTCTCATATTGTTTTTGTTTGTTGTCTTTGTTTGTTGGCTTCTAATGATATGAATAATAAAACCCACTTTCTTTTCATTCGTGCATTTAGGATACACGACACTTCAATCGAACTATCGCCAATACAGAAACAGATACACATCTTTCTGAATGTGTCCCAATGCAAATACAAGGTACCCAAAGGGTATCTTAAGATAGCATCTAAGATTCGTGTAATTCCGATGCTGCCCATCCTTGCACCAATCAAATTCAGTGCGTTGCCAAACAGCCTGTGTGTTGCCGTATGCTCGGCCCTCATGCCTGAGTACCGAGATGTAGTCTGAAGAAGAATGCTTAGACAGGCGCCCTAATTTTGTGGACAAGGTGAGATCAAGTCTATCGAAAATCTACAGCGCTATTTATTTCCCCTAAAGGGTGCAGACGGGGGTCAGAAATGTACAATCGGGCCAGCCGGGTCCCGCCGTGTTGAACCAGGACATATTTCTATTTCATTCTGACACAGGAAGTATGAGGGAGAACTGGCCATAAACTTCTTCCACCTTAAAACATTTTCAATATCATCATCATTTACGATCACAGTCATATAATAAGTGTCCTCATTTGCTGCGACCCGACGTGGAAACCCACTGCATCGGCGTGACGTCACCCCACGTGATGATGTCCTTCCGTTGTGAAACATGCGCTGCTTACGAATATTTAACATCGTGCATAAAAAGTAAATATGCGCACAGAACTTTAGCAAAATACCAGCAGTAATGATGAGGCTTATAAAGTGTAACTTCCGCTACCTTGCAACGTCTAGTTTATGCAACGTCGCATGGAGTGGAAGATGAAATCCAGAAATGGCACGCCTTAAAACTGCGCTGTAAACGTGACTTCGCAGCTTTTACCACTACTTCATAGAAAACCATGACGCATTGAAACTCCTGAAGCGAAATGTGATATAATTATCCTGCAAGTGACATGAAAGGATCACTGTGCATTTGTTCGAATTCAAGTGGCTGGAGAGAGAGAAAGCTAATAATTACAAATACGCAGGTGCTGCGAAAATCGGAACTTGCAGGAAAAACTATCGGTGAAGAATCGACGCGTTCTGAAACTTGCACTAGTACGACACAAACAGACGACCGATTATTACCTCGCCTGAATAAGAAGCCAAGCAGAGGATAGGCCAATTGGTTGGGTTGCTTGTGCGAGTAGAGGAAAAGACGGCTGACCTCGACGTGCTATCACCATATAACGAAACGTGAACAGCGGAACAGCGGACCACGTCGCTGTCGGGGTACATTCTGCGCCGTCTGACGGTGGCCACCATGAGCACTGCACATGCGCAGTTAAAATTACGTTAGGGTAGAAACTCGGGCCGACTGGTGTAGCATAGTTCAAGTACATGGAGGACCAGCGCCCGGACGGACTGCGCAGAAAAAGACACATACGTTGCGCTTTTCGGTGTTAGTAATTACGGTTTTAATAATTTACGGTGTTCGCGACTTCGCGTCCCACCCTCACCTTCTCCTATTGGGTCACCTTATCAGTATTTCGATGTCATTCCGCCGAAACGCTGCAAGCCTCTGCTTTCCCGCAATGTCTCGGTCCACTCGCGTCCACCGACTAGGATTAGGAAAGCGGGGGCTATAGCTGGCAGCGCTACCGCCGCGTGATATCCAAATACTGATAAGGTCAGCCAAGTTAGACAAGATGAAAGTGGGACGCGAAGTGGGGAACAGCGTAAATTAACTGCGCATGCGCGGAGTTTGTGGAGACTGGGGTTAGACGGCGCACCCACGTAATCGCAGCCGCATGTTCCTCCGTTCGCGTTTCATTCCGCAGTGATGGTGTGTGTACCGTACACTGTAGAAAGAATAAAAAAGGGAAGGAGGAAGAAAAAGGAATGACAGTATGGAGCAGAGATGACTTGGCAGTTCTGAATGCGAAAACTGCCCTGGAAGCACATTGAGCGCTTTGTAATACAGTGCTTAATGGGCGAGTGCCTCTGGTGGAAGGCTGTTAAGGGCGCACTTCTATCGAATGCGGTGCGCCGTAAGTCGACAAACGCATGCAGCTGACACAGTAACGTGCACTGCCTCCAATGCTGCGAGCACTCTTAGCGTCGGCCTTTCCGGCGTTGCGATAACAGGCACGCTTCCTATCCATTGCTGTGTGACAATGACCTTTGTAAGGTGCTTTGATACAGCACTCGGGGCACTGCGTTAGGATGCAGGAGACAGGAAAACGAACATAATGAAAAAAGTGACTTCTCGTTCATTTTTCTGTCGTCTGTCTCCTAGAACGACGCAGAGCTGTGTCACATGCTATTTCAGCTAACCCTATACGGAAGGCTATATATACTGAGACAGCCCTGCAAACACTTCTTTCTTGCAGGAGTAACTGCGTGTTCTAAACTTTTTTTTTCTTATTTTTTTCTTACATTTCCAATGGGAAGTGCGTCCATTTGTGCCCAAATAGAGCGGATGCACTACTATGGGCGAGTATGATGGCCTTATAGTCAAAGGAGCTAAATATAGATAAACTCTCTTTGCGTTGAAAGTGTGCATCGAATGGCGGTGCCGTGATTTGATTCCGAGAAATGGAACAGGAAACTGCGTGTCGCTCGAAACACGCACATACCAGAGCCTAACTGCACGGAACAGCGTTCCAATGTTTCTTTTTTTTTCGCCTTGCAGTGCGAGCGGACTATGCAGATACACTGCATAAAACCGCACAGTAGAGAAATGCTGGTAACGCGCCAGCTTGCGCCGAGTTTGTGTATGCTGCCTTAGCCAGGAAAATTTACTGCCTTTCCGTCGGCAGGCTTTCACGCGCCATTTGCAGGTCCCACCGACTAAGCCTGGGCAAAAGATAAATAACCCCTAAAAGAATGTAAGCAAGAAAAAGGTAGGCGTGATTTCGCAAAAGGCAGGCATCGTATAGGCAGCCCCCTTGCTGTTGTAACGTGTCGGTGAGGCGCGATGCTATTTACTTCCTGCTTGAAATGTACTTCCTGCAGGCCTTAGTGCACAGACAGAGCTTGAGCAACTTGCCAGGTCGGAAGCCGGGCTGCCTCACTCGTGCGAAAAGGTGAAAAACAAAACAATCAGTTGGCTGAAGGCCATTAGGAAGCGAAGACCCTTACAAACAATAATTCACAAACTTAGAACAAGAGCAGCTCCTCGAATTTTGGCAGAGCGCGCATTCTGCTCAAGTTTTACACAAGCGACGCAGCGTTCTGGAAGGTTGAATAGAAGTGTTTTTCACTTAGCGAGAAAGTCGCTAACTTAGTAAAATTTTAGTAACGTTAAAATAACATTGCCCTTTTGAAGTCTTATCGCGCTTTCTTAGGGTAACTTTTCTTATGTAAATATCCAGTAAATTACGAAAAACTACATTTCTGCTCGAGATGTCATGCTTCAGGACGCGTCCTGATGATAATATCCAAAAAGAAGTTGCCTACACTGTTGAACTGACATACGCAAAGGGGTGGCGCAGTTAATAAGACATCTCTCGCGTTCATGAATATTATATATGCGTGGTTGAGCGGAGTTTAGTTACTGTAGTATGCTTGGCAATCATAATTGGTCAACGTGTACAATCTCCAGCAACCATCGGTGGCTCACACACACACACACAGAGAGAGAGAGAGAGAGAGAACAACTTTATCGTTTGCCCAGGATGGGGTCAAGGGAAGGGGAAGAGGTGGGAGATCCTCTTCTGTCTTCTTCCCCCTTTAGGCGGCAGCCAGAAGCCCTTGGGCCCCGGCGGCGTCTTCAGCCTTCCGGACGAGTCGGACTTGCACTTCCGGATCGGATCTGAGCACACAGAATTCGTCTGGTGGTCTGACTGTCATGAACTAGGCAATCAATTTAGTCTGGACAATCATGGTTACCCAGACTAAAGTCACTGGTTACTCTTAAGTCGCTTGTGCGTGGGAACCGACTCG
The DNA here is from genome assembly GCF_023375885.2 of Dermacentor andersoni. Taxonomy (NCBI): domain Eukaryota; kingdom Metazoa; phylum Arthropoda; class Arachnida; order Ixodida; family Ixodidae; genus Dermacentor; species Dermacentor andersoni. The sequence goes on along the minus strand of NC_092817.1, from coordinate 52,837,128 downwards.
TAGCTTTGACTATGGCGGATCCATGCTTCTGCGTGGATCTTCTAATCGTAAAGGCGGGCATGGCACCCCTGGCGTTCGTCCGTTGACGTAAGTGGCGTTCCGTTTCAGGCACGTTCATCGGCGCAAGCGGAGTGCAGCCTGCTGAGAGATGTCCGGCACCTACGAAACATTACACATGCATTGTGCATTGCGCTGTATGTTTGTGCGCGAAATATTGCTAGAGACCTTTCCCCTCGACACGCCTGCCAGCGTAACCGCTTCGCCACTTTTGCTGAGGTCATGGACTGACAGTCCAGTATGAAATTATTACCTGAAACAAAGGTACCACATATGTTGCTCATTGCTATTTCAATATGCGTTGCAGAATCTCGGCGTCACTCTCTGCTGAACGTGCTACAAATCTCAGCTCCTCTGCTAGAATTACGAGAGTGTTTCTGGCACTTGCCAAGTTTTTGCATAAAAGAGGCAAAATGAGCACGTGTTTCGGCCATGTTGCGTAAGCTCACTGGAGCTGTGAAGCGTTTTATGTAAGGGATGGAAATCAGGCGTCATTCATTGTGAGTACGGTGGCACCAGAGAGGACGAAGACAAGAAACGAAACCGTGCGGGTCTCTTGCTTGTCTTTGTCCTGTATTGTTCTGTGCAGTACTCGTAATCAATCATTACCAACTATCCCGATTGTCAGTTACCAGCGTCAATCAATTTGTAAACGACTCATCAAAACAATTTGATGAATGGTTTGCACAGGCAAAGCCTATGATCGTGTCTGACGATGGTGGAACAGAGCGATAATGTTTTTGAGTCCTCCCATGCGTTATTAGCACCGTTGCATAATAAATACGTGTTCACGTTCCCTGCCATGAAGTGTCTTGTATATTTGGGGCTCATAAATTACGTTCCACAAGACGCGGAGTTCGGCAGCCAGATGTGAACGGCTGAGGTTCCGTAGGACTTTGTCGTCGTTTGTGAAATATACAATAGGTAGAAATTTTATTGACAGAGTAAGGAGTCTGACAGGTTCCCGCTGCTCAGGCCATGGGTACAAAATGTAGCAGGCCATTACCGCAAGCCGTATATCGCTATCCTATTACTACCGCTTCCATATCAGTGCAACGCTTCGCTACAGCCTTCAACGGCTACACGAGCAATACTTCGTTTTCGTGAGATAGAGTACCTTTCGCCCAGCACGCTTAGTTCTCGCTCTCTGTATAGACGCTAAAGCAACAACATAACTTCGTGCGTAAGGTGCGCTATCAGTGATTTATGGACGAGAGAGAAGGACGTTAACGATCGCTACCGAGCGAAGGTGAAGCGGACCCGCTAAATGTAGTCTTTTTTTTTTACTTGACGCCAAGAAATAAAACGTCGAGGTTTTGTGCCGCAGTGAGAAAGACAACATGAATGGTGATTACGGGCCGCAGCACGAAGCTTGGGGCGCCTTTCAGTGTTTGGAGGCGTTTGGTGATTGTGCTATAAAAGTTCGCCAAAACCTAGACGATGCTCTGCGCAGCTTGGCCAGTAAGCAGTCGACTACTGCGAAAAGGCAAGGAACCACTCAGACGGTTTCACTTGACCAAAAAGACGAATGTGCAGTGGTCTTTCATTACCTTGTGTCGGAAAGTAAGGCCCCACAACAATTGCACTATCACCGGACCAACTCCTGTCGAAGCTTCTCTTTGATAAATATGCGTACGATAGCGTGTGACCATGTGACCGAACACAAGAGGAAGAAACAAAGAAATGAAAGAAAGAAGCAAGTGATCAGCTTTCACCTCAAGGAAGATAAGCAACCCATTTGTTTATGCATAGAGGTGGGACAAAAGCAAAAAATAAAAGAAATGAAACAAACATAAAAACATGGAAAAATGGTGACGGCCCACAAGCCAGCAACGGGAGAACACTACCGGGACAAAAAGGAATCGTCGAGAAGAAAGAAACAAAAAATAAGAAACAGAGGGCGCCAGCACCAGTGGTGTACTTGCGGTCACGCTTGTGGCGGATGGACGTGTTCTTGTGCGTGCTTTGAGCTGACTTCTTGTATTGATTCGGTTATTTTTTCAGCCTTTATATAGTAAGCGGCTAGTTTTCTTTGCCTTTTTTTTTTCGTGTGCACTGGTGTGTTTCGTGTATATATGGTTTTGCAGGAGAGTCAGAGCACCCTTTCGCGCCACCTGTTTCAACATGTGTTTCGACGTCTTAGATCTTATACTAACTAACGCCCCGGAATATATAGAACAAGTAACATGCTCGGATAGTTTGAGTGACCACAGATTACTCAATGTATCCATCAGTATCCCATTACCACTTACAGATGTCTTAAGAAAGACAATTCGTGACTAGCAGAAGGGAAATTATGAAGTAATCAACATTGAGTTAGAATCATTTCTTGAACATCAATTTTCACCTTCGTTCCACACCAGGTCTGTTCATGATAATTGGGTCATGTTCAGAGATAAGTTATGCGCATTGGTTGAGCAGAACATTCCTTTAATCAGAATAACTGAAGACAAAAAAAAAAGAACCGTCGTTCACTAATTCCCTTCCCCTACTCAGAAACAAAAAGAAACGTTCATACAGAACTGCAAGACGAAGCGGCACCCAGTGAGCTTGGGAAAGGTATCCTAACTGTTTAAGTTCATACTGCTCCGCTCTCAGTGTAGCCAAAAACAACTATTTTTCCCAAGACCTTCCTTCACTACTCAAATCTAATCCCAGAGAGTTCTGGCAAATTTTATCTCATGAACGCCCTACTAATGACATCTCGTTACACAATGAAAACAACATTCTTATTCCTAACAGTGAATGCGCTCAAGTTTTTAATAAATTCTTCTCATCCGTATTCACGAAAGAAAGTATTACTAATCGCCCATTGTTGGAGACCTAGATTACCGGGACATGGAACCTATTGTCATTACCACTGATGGTATGGTTCAGCTTATTAATAATTGGAAAGTTTCGTCTTCAGCACTTATTGACAATATTAACTCTAAATTACTAAAAAATACAGTCTCAGTGTCTAGAAAGTTTCATTCCACATTTTTCATCAATCTTTAATGACAGGTCAGATACTCCAAGATTGGAAAACAGCCAAAGTCATGCCCATCTTCAAAGACGCTGCCAAAAACTTGCCTGAGAACTACCGACCGATATTACTAACCTACGTATGCTGTAAAATGATGGAACATATAATTGCATCTCATGTTTACCATCATCTAGAATCGAACTTCCTTTTTAATACTCAACATAGTTTCAGGAGAAGTTTGTCGTGCGAAATGCAACTGCTTCAACTTATGACAGATCGAATATTAACATGGACTCAAACCTTCAAACTGACAGCATCTTTCTGGATTTTCTAAAGCTTTGACCGCGTAGCCCACTGTCGCCTGTTTTTGAAGTTATCATTATTAAAACTTTATTCACTAATTCTATCCTGGCTTCGAAATTTTCTTTCTAACAGGCCACAGTTTACTTTCGCTAACAGCTTCTCCTCGCCCTTTTCAGATGTTCCATCCGTTGTACCACAAGGAAGCGTTCTTGGTCCCTTACTCTTTCTGATATACATTAATGACATAGCCAATAACTTATCATCATGCATGCGCATTTTCGCTGACGACTGCAATATCTATCGTTCTATTAACAGCTCTGATGACTACCTGATCCTCCGAAATGATCTTAACCAAATTACTAATTGGTGTGACACCTGGCTCATGACTCTAAATTCATCAAAATGTAAAGTGATATCCTTTACCCACAAACGCACTAACTTGGACTATTCCTACTGTATTAAAATGTCCCATTATCTCGGGCCTCATCATTTAAATATCTATAGCGTAAATATTTCAACAAACCTCTCCTGGACTTCTCAAATTACCACCATCTGTGCCAGTGCTTCTCGATCACTGGGTTACCTGCGACGTAACCTTCGAAACTCACCTATATACACTTGTCCCCAAACTGGCATTTTGAACATTTGTTCGCCCTAAACTTGAGTTCGCCGCTTTGCGGTCTGGTCTCCCCACCAAAATTACTTACTTAACATGCTGGAATCAATCCAAAATAGAGCCGCACGTTTCATTTCCCGGAATTATGACTTCCGTTCTAGCGTAACTCAAATAAAGATTCACCTTTCACTTGAGCTGCTAAGTAATCGTCACGACATAACACTTTTGTCATTATTTCATAAATACGCCCACCATACTAACAAACGCTCCCCACATCTAGAAACGTCATAGCACGCGTCGCAGAGATTACACAATCATCATAGCTTCACGCGCATCCATGGTAAAACAGAAACATTTGACTCGTCTGCAATTCCACGTGCCATTCGGCTCTGGAACAGCCTCCCCGATAACATAGTTGCGAAAACTGACCGTGAAAAATTTAGGCGCTCACTCAACTCGCTTAACCATTGTTAACCATTGATATCACATTCACTGTTTTGTCTTATTTTTCCTGCCCTTTTCTTGCACTGTAATACGTTTGTTACAAACTTATAGAGTTCCTTTTTGTTGTACTCATATACAGCTGCATGTAGCTAATATGGTTTTCTAATTTTTAGGCTGTGCACTTGGCTGGTGATGTTTTTTTCTTTCATATTGTTACTCGATTGTATGTGCTTACTTGATCCTATGCCACTCTTGCTCAATCCCCATGTAGGGGCCTTGTAAGGTATTTTACAAATAAATAAATACATGAATGTGCGACCGTGTGGGACGTTAAGTGCGAACACGTGTGATGCCTTAAGTCTGTGCGACATTTATTGGTTCTAGAACAATGATGATCACTAGTTTGCGGATGTTTAAAGATTTAGTTTCTGTGCGTATTGGCGTTTATTATCAGGCACGTCCTCGGAAAGCGTCAGGGTTTGCATTAGAAAAAGCTGAGTGCAACGTATGGCAAGAAAGACGGTGCAGTGTGCAGAGGGTCTCTCAAGGCAGACGAGGGGAAGGATGAGAACGGAGAGGAAATCCAGTCAATCGGCAGACACTGTAATGTCGATGCTAGACTAAAGAAAATGGAGGATGTCCAGGATGAGCTTGTGAAGCAGGTCGAAGAGCTCAAAAATGAGCTTAATGTGGCGCGTAATGCACGGAAGGCGGTGGAAAAAAGACTTCCAGCAGCTGAAGAAAAGCTGAACAGGGCCGCCATCATGAACGAGAATGGTCGTGACAGTGGAACTCAGTCTCCCGACGTGACAGGACAGGGAGTGTCAACAAAGCACGTGGAATGCGTACAACGTGGGAAAGGGGTAGCTGAAAAGAAGTGCACCTACCTTGATGCAGCCACAAAGGAAAACCAGGAACGCAAGGGTCAGTGCCCCTTGTCAAGTCCGAATCACGCGGTAAAGGATGACAAAGGGAAGCAGGGAGAGGCCTCGGCAGTGGTAGAGAGTGAAAGTGTGATGCTCGCCGGCGACTCAAACCTGGCTAGGTGTTCAGAGGCAATTGTGGAGATAGTGAAAGGCGACAAAAGAGTGGCAGTAGGGACATTTACAGGGCGGACATTGGGCGCTGATGTGGAGCGAGCAAAAGCAAAGCTCGCGAAAAATGCCCACTAACGCAACCTTGTCGTATTAGCGGGTGGGTTAAATGATGTGCTCTACAGAAAAGGGGCTGGACTAGCCAAGCGCTTGGCGAATAGACGACTTGAGCAAGCTGTCCCCTCAGGTGAAGATCATGGTGTGCACAGTGCCGGAGGTGCTTGTACGTGACAGTAACGTACAAATAGCCGTTGTGGCTGTTAATGAGGCTATATGGTTAATGAGCCGAGAGAAAGGTTTTGAGTTTGTGTAAATAAATAGGGAAGTGAGAAGGTGTGGTGGTTTTCAACGAGACGAGATTCACTTCAATCAGAGACTTGGACGAGAAGTGGGCGGGTGACTTGCTGGTCGCGCGCTTGCTTTCTTGGGGGGCCCACGGGCGCTCAGGAGGCCAGTATAGGTAGTAATGAAGAAGGTCCCCTAGGGAAACGTCAGAATGGCATAGTTGTAAATAACAGAAAAAAAAAGGAAAACAAGAAATAGAGTTCGCCATGCAATAGGCTACATAAACATACAGGGCGGTAGAAGAAAGGAAAAGTGGGCAGAGATTGAGGAGCAGTTAAATAGAAACAAATAAGGGTGCATGCGCTTACGGAAACGCACCTTAGAGACTCGGAAGAGCCAGCAATGATTGAGAGTTATGTTTGGGATGGGAGCAACAGAATTAAATCGGAAAAAAAGGGAGGGGGAGTCGGAATGTTCATCGATCGGGGAGCCAAATAAAAAAGAGTAAATTCAGTATGTCAAGAAAATTTTTGGTTAACGTTTACAATAAGTGGAAAAAAACTTGGCTGGGAGTAACGTACTTGTGGACGGGAAATAAATGGAGAAGAATCAAGAGTTAGTGAAAGTACTGCAGTAGAAGACGTTGTGGGGCTAGTTGGTTCCCAGCTTTCGAAAGATGAAGCGCCAACAGAGACAGCACACCAACGAACAAACAACAATGACAGGACAAGGCGCTACTTGCAACGCGTCGCCGTGAAATACCAAATTCCTGTGTTTTTTTCCACGCCCCGGAAACTTGCTACTTTGTGCCTCCTCACTGGATCTGATGTGAAGAAGGGATCGTTTAACGTATACCGCTGAAGTGTAGAAAAGAGTATATCGGCCAAACTGGCCGATGTATAATGAATGCCTGCGGGAGAACAAGCTCTCGCTGAAAAATGATTATGACTCAAACTTGCCACTTCATTGCAAGGCCTGCGGGAATGAGAATAAGCAAGTATGTGAAGCAAGGCTTCATGATGCGACAATCATGATTAAAAGCAAAGATACTGTGGTGCGTGAACTGTTAGAGGCCAACCAGATTAAGAAAAGAGGCAACGCCTGTGCAGCGTCTCTGAGTATTTACAGAAATGAAAGCAAGTTTTCAGATGGGTTAATCTTGTTAATCTTTTAGATTTGGTTAATCTTGTGATTCCCTTCCTATACATCTTCTGTGTTCTCGCGCGTGCGCATTCACACGTTCAGTGTTCCATCTTTTTCTTCCCCCTCTCCCCATAGCTATATATTCAGCCGCTTTTGCCCTCAATAAACAGTTGCAAGTAGCGCCTTGTCCTGTCATTGTTGCTTTTTATTGGTGTGCTGTCTTTGTTGGCGCTTCATCATTTGAAAGCCTAAGTGCTGATATTAAGGGTTTCGGGAATGATGCCGAAATTTTCCTATTAGGTGACATGAATGCCCACATACCGTGTCTAGATGGCTATACCGACAGCAAAGGGAAGTCAATGCTAGATCTCTGTGAGCAACATAACCTCGTTATCGTGGATACAGGGCCTAAATGTGGCGGGCAGACCACGAAGTGGGAAACCGGCAATCGACCATTGATTACTGTCTGGTGATAGAAGGAATTCACGATAAGTTGAGAGAAGTGTTCATTGACAAGGAAGGGCATAGCAGCGTAGGGAATAACAATAAACGCATGATTTTGAAAATGGCATGTGTAGTTGAAGAGAGCAAAGAGCGCAAAATAGCCAATGCAAATTTGAACGCTGAACAAATGACAAATATAGTCACAAGAGTCGAGGGAGAACTTGGCAATTGGCCAAACAAACAGTGGGAATATAGTGAGTGAGCTTCTACGTGTAATAACGACAGAAATATGGAAAGAGAAGCAACACGCTCGTTGGAAAGGAAAAAAGAAACCGAAAAGCTGGCGGAATAAGGATGTACGAGAAACGATCGCCGAACGTAAAAAACATCCCTAGAGCACAGGCAGTCAAAAAAAAAAAAAAGGCGCAGTTGCCGCAGGATAAATTAGCCAGGAAATGAGAAATATACAGAGAGAAAAAAATCTACAGTCCAAATACTGTTTCAAGCGAAGATAAAAGGTGAAGGTGAACGTTGGTCATCAGAAATACTTAAGAAAAGGAAGGCCGCATCTACACAATTTTGGAACCACATAAGCTTATTAGGCATGAAATCTCGAATAATACAACATACCCTAGACTAAGATGGAAACAAATTGGAATGAGACGCGGCATTAAACTACATTCGAAAATTAACAGCCGAATCTTTACAAGGCAACAACGAGGTTGTATTTGAAGAAAAAAAAGAGCACGAAAGAGAACCAGACGGAAAACGAGTTGGTGCTGACAAAATTCAACTAGAAGAAAGCCGAATGGAAAATTCCCAAGCGCACAGCCACAAGGCTGGACGAGTTTTCCGTTAGGCTGATGAATGAACTAGGATGAAAAAGTAAGGAAGCTCTGTTAAAAGCAATACAAAGGTAGATGAATACCGGACAGTTGGCGACAAAGTAGAATGAATTTCATTTATAAAGGTAAGGGGGAAAATATAGAATTCATTCATAAAGACCGTAGACCATTACATAGGAAATATATAGGGTAGCAACGCAGGCAATTAAATTAAAGCTGCAAGCATGCGCAGAGAACAATGGCATTTTGAAAGAACTACAGAATGGTTTCAGAATAGGTAGATGTCTGGATGATAACTTATTTCTCTTTAGTCAGTGTATTGAAATATCCAGAATAGAAAGGAGCCCAATATATACAACTTATTTAGGCACAACAGGAGATGTTGCGGTCTACGTACGACAACGTAGACCGCAACACTTTGCGGGATATTCTGGAAGGGAAAGGTTTAGAAGACGATTGTATAGAGCTTTTGAGAGAGATTTACCTAGAAAATAGCGTTTGCGTTGAAAGGGAAGGGATGCGGTGCGAGGAGAAATTTGATATCAACAAGGTACTAGGCAGGGGCGCCCTTTATCGCCGCTGCTGTTTATGATATACATGGTGAGGATGTAAGTGGCAATAGAGGGAAGTAATATTGGGTTTAATCTCTCATACAAACAGGCGGGTACAGTAATAGAGCAGCACGTTCCAGGTTTTTTTTTACGCGGACTAAGTTGTGTTGCTAGCTAACAAGCAAAGTGGTTTGTAACGTCTGGTTAATATCTGTGGACAGGAAGGCGAGAATTTAGGTCTGAAATTTAGTGTTCAAAAGGCAGGTGTAATGGTATCCAAAGAAAATAGTCAACAGGCAGTGACAATACAGGCCCAGGAAATACCTCGCGTAAAAGGATATAAGTACCTTGGTATATGGATAAACGAAGGCAATAAATATATGGAAACACAGAAAAAAACAATGACAGTAAGGAGAAAGAGAAATGCGGCAATATTGAAACACAGAGCGCTATGGGGATACAATAGGTACGAGGTGCTGCTCCGGTATATGTGGAAAGGTGTAATGGTTCCATGACCTACATTTGGCAATGCGGTTGTTTGCTTGAAGTCAGGCATACAATCAGCACTCGATGGCAACCAAAGATCAGTGGGACGCCTCACATTGGGCGCTCGTGGGACGACCACCGACGAAGCTGTGCAGGGTGATATGGACTGAACAAGTTTTGAAGTAAGGGAAGCTCACAGTAAGATTGATTATGAAGAACGACTGAGTAATATGGAAGTAAATGAGCTGGGAGAGTCTTCGGCTATTTGTACAGGAAGAACATTGATTGACAGTGGAGGAAAATAACTAGGAAGCTTACCAGCAAGTATGCCACCAGTACGGGGAGAAACATGCCAACAAAGAACGTCAAGCGGAAAGTCACAGAGGCTGGCATAATTTCATGGATGGCGTCAATGGGAAAAAAACCTGCTATGAGGAACTACTTAAGAGGAAAAAACTAAATCAGGAAAAAAAAACAATTCATAATAACTCAAGGGGAAGCTCATTACTTTTCGAAGCGAGATCAGGATGCCTTAGAACATGCACCTATTAAGCGAGGTATAAGAAGGAAGAAGCATGTGCTTGCTGCGGCAAAGCTAGCGAAATGATGGAGCATGTTTTATTAGAATGTGAAGATGTCTGCCCAGCAGTCCATTTAGGCCCCTCTCACCTCCTTCAAACCTTTGGTTTCAGCGAAAGCATAGGGAAAGTAAACATGTCGGCAAAAGAGATTAATAAGAGGTGATTGGAAGATTGGGGGAAGAAAAGTAGGGAAACGACAAAGAACGGAGGCGTACAAAAACAAAGTCCCCAATAGGGGTACGGAAAGTTTGGTGATGAGAATTCTTCGTGGTCTCCTTTTTTCTTTCCTTTCTTGTCTTTTTAACATAGCTAGGACATTGGGAAATATAATAACAAGAGCTTGGTGGCGTAACCCACCGTCCTGTTCCAACGAAGACGCTCATAGCATCCACCCATCCGAGTGAGTGAGTGACCAAGTGAGTGAATAAACTTTATTATGGAGACAAAGCTGCTAATGGCCGAAGTGGGGTGGCCAGCCTATTCCAGGTAGCTGTGGCCCCTGCTTATATATCCTAGGCCTGTTCACCAGCCGTAGCTGGTCCTCAGGTCATGGGCGTGTCAGCTGGGCTTCCCGCTGGCTTTCTGCTCGTACTTGGATGGGTGCTGTCCGCGGGTTCTTTTTGCATTCCCAGACCAAGTGGTTAATCGTGCCTAACCGAAGTTAGCGTAGAAGAGGTTCATTGAAGAGTGGCTCACACCCAATGCCACATAGTCTGTTACCCAAGTTGATCCTATAGTCAGTTTCGCACAGAGTTCACACAGCACAGCAGTTGCAGAGTGAACTTAGTGCAGAGACCCAAATTGGCGGGAAAACGGTTCGAGACGTGATAGACAGGTAGGTAAGCAGATAGATAGATAGATAGATAGATAGAAGTACTGCTCCAGGAGGGCACATGTAATGGCCAACGGAGGCCTCTGAAGAGCACGTGACATTACAATAATGCAGGCGTCGCAGGGAGTGTTCGCATACAAAATTGGCTGTCCACGATCTTATACCCCCTTGGCATGCGCAGGCTTCGTCGAGCCCCATCCAGCCCTGGTTCTAGCTTTGGTGTTCTCGTTGCCGCTTTGGTGCCCTGGAGGCGCCGTCAGTAATACGAAATAATGACAAGGTGTTACAACTAGTAAATAAAATTTATTGAAGAAATACAATAGCGCGGAGGCGCCACCTTCTAAAGCAGCGCTAGCGCGCCCGCGCGAGTATTATAAAACGCCAACGAGGAATTTACCGGCCCACGTACGACTCTACGATCAAAGTTCACGTTAAACATCCCCCGGCGAGCTAAATAAAGTTATCCGGAGCCATCCACTACTACCTGCATCCTAGCTTTAGTCGCTTCGGAATGTTAAAAACGTTAATCACCACAAACCAAATCAATACATGCGGGCGTACATTCGAAGCTAAAAGACTGCATCGTAAGTCATATTGAGCCTTGCAAAAGCTTCGAGAATGTGCTAACTTCTGGCGGAGCTCAAAACATAACCTGAATAAAGTCGCTTTTATGTCACAGGCGAGCTGCAGATGCGTGCATTTCACCGCAAGACGGAACTACATGAAATGAATAGAGCACATTCGAAAAGAAAGTCAAACAACGCGCTAAAAATCATGCAGAGCATGAACAAACACTTTTTCGAAGCGGAAGGCGTGAACTAGGCTCGAAATAAGAGGTTGTGAGTAGCCGTGCCCCTTACTTCACTAAGCCGTGCGTTCTTTGCCACTTCCTCGAAGTCAGCCCGCCCGATCCTGCGAATCCACACTTCTTTTTGCGTTGCGCCCGCCGGACGGCAAAACATTTTGCCCTCGCTGTGTCTGTTGCGGCAACCGAAGGTGCAGCAGCATGGCGTCGCAATTAAGTTCTCGGCCCTACACATTCTATTACGCTAACGCACTCCGTCAGTCCGCCTGCCGTACTTTCGTCGCGCAGGCCCAACAATGGAGGTCGGCGTGCGCTAGAAAGAAAAAAATATACAAAAGCGCGGCGCCTGCTCCGCGCTGGAAAGAAAAAATATACAAAAGCGCGGTGCCTGCTTCCACGTGACACAGGTTGGCCAATGCGGAAGCGGGGGAGGCTGGGGCGACAGGAGGCGTGGAGGAGGACACGCCAGGGTGAGCGGGGTGGCGGAAAGATCTAAGAATGGCGCTACTTTTGAAAAATTGAGGGGCTTTAACCCTGGTCGGCTGCGAGCGCTAGCTGCAGTGGCCGCTGCAAACCTAAATCACGCAGCCCTGCCTCCGAGATTTTAACGGCGTCTTTTGCGATCCCGGAGGCTGGACCTGTGTTCTCTCGTCAAGCCATTGGTCGAGCGCGCGCCAGCCTAGTAACCGTCATTTCCTCCGCAACAGGAAGTGGGTCGGCTGCGAGCGCCGTCTCTCCGCGACTACCCTGAACTACGGGAACCTCCGCTTCAATGGGAAGACTAGCAACGCGGGAGGCATCTAGTAAAAGAGGCATTGGCTAAACTAAAACTGCCTGGTACACTACATTTACCATTTGTATGTATTGACAGTTTTTTATGCACCATAGGCTTGTACTCAGACAATTTCTTTTCGTTTATTTAATTCTTCTACGTTGTATTCTTTCGCGATTGTGTTTGATTCTCTTACTTAGCTTGCTCATCTTTAATACACCTCTCTATGTTATTATTAACCGAGGGTCCCGTTGCACTCTTTGACTTTGGGACCCTCCTCTGTATATTGTCTCTTACACATTCATTGTATTTAAAAAATAATAAGCTGAAAACTGAAACTGAAACCTGAAACTGATTTCTTGCTCTATTGTTTCAGAGTTCGTGATTCGTAGCACGGCGATCTCATCGTGCGAATCTCTCGCTGATTTTTGTTTTATTAATTATCCGTGGTATGTCTCTTAAAGGGGGTCCTTAGCCACCTCTCGGGCTTGGTGAAATAACATATAGTCCGCGGGCAGCATACGCTGCTGTGAACATCTCAGCCAAGTTTTTCTGAGCTCGCAAGTGGAGCGCGAAGTCACCTTTCTCTCAAACGCTTTCTTTTCAAAAGAAGCCTGCTCCTTAGTCTCTTCTGGACGCTTTATTTCGTAATAAACCAGATTCCCCTACCCGGCTGCTATTGGTAGCTGCGGTCTGATACGTAGCGTAGATACCGCGGCGGCCGTGCGGTGTCGCGACGAGTCCACTGGCTAAGCGCACTGCGGCTCGCTGAGAACAGCCACGCTTGGCTTACGGTTAGCTCGTCGTAGGCACCAAAACTGGAAGTAGTGGCGTCCATGTTAACATCCAAAGCGGAAATTAGAACTTCGTGCCGCGGTGGCATGTAGAAGGCGGATCATTGTGGGCACGTCCCGCTTTGGCATTGCCTTCGCAGTGCAAAGCGTTGAAGAAGGAAGGGAAGCACCGCGAATGCCATGTTTGATTGCCGATAACTCTGCTTATGCTGAACGCATTCAAGTACTTTTTACGGCAACGTATTTCTCAACTAGCTTATTTTAACTTAAAGTGCATTTATCCTCATAGATTAAAAGTGGTCCAGGGGCCCTTCAATGAGACTAAAGCAAATGAACTTTGAAGCTATAGCCGATAGTGAAGATAGAGATAAAATGCAGATATTAACAAGCATGAGATTAAGTGAGCAGAGAGAAAGAAAACGTGGAAGCTAATAAATCGCACTGCAACCTCCTAAACGCTCGTCATTGCTTTCATATCTCTGCAAGCATATAAAGAGAAAGCACAGTTCAACGCTATAACGCGTGTTAAATTTAGCACTCAGAAGTTACAAGTTCAATAACACTAGATGCTGCAAAAGGAATGTGGAGCTATCAACACGCGTTAATTATACGCTCGGGATATGTTGTTTAAACTTCTTCCTCGCTTTCCCGATATCATCATCATTACTTAGATCCTTAAAACAGCCATCTTTGTCAATCGGCAGCTCTTCCTGTGTGGTCGTTCGCGTGTTTTTACGAAATGGTGGTGGAACCCAGGAACTGTATTAACCAACGAACGAATAGCTCCTATAGGACCTACTGACTGCGAGCCCACGCATGAATTCGCAGGAAAAAACACCGCCAACGCAACGGACTGCCCCCGTTTACCCATGAGCAGCCGCCAGCTACGAGGAGGCTGAGCTCATCATCGAGAGGGCACATCGAAAACTTATGAGAAAAACGGCAATCCTCACCTTCGACGATATCTACGCGGCAGTCAGTAAGGCCGCAACGCTCCGACTTCAGCTCACGAGAAGTCGGCTCGAAATGTTTCAGAAGAGGTTTCGTTTCCTAGATGAAAAGATCGAACTGCGAACTTCTGCCGATGAAATATACGAATAATATACTGGTCACGTAGACTACAGGGATAAATTGGTTACGCTGAAGTCTAAAAAAGTTGACTCGCGAACCCGGCCCTGCGAAAGCGGATGTCCAGCGAAGGTGTTGGAATACCACCACTACAATGCGGAGGTGGCTGTGCAATACTTTATTGATGGTTCGAATGCTTGTTTTGAGCTTGTGCTTTATTGAAACATATGGTATTCGGTGTGTTGTATGGTTGATTTCAATGAATGTATGCACTGTTCACTTCGCTTTGCTGAGCCTCTGCTTTACGGAGTATGAGCTATTGCATATAGTGCTTGCTTACGGGGCTATAAGCCATTGAAGTTTTGCTTGCGCACGGTGTGTATGAGTCAGTACTGCTGATTGCAGATGCTTGTTTTGAGCTTGTTCTTTACTGAAGCGTGCGCTTTTCTATGCACTGTATGCGTGATTCCAATGAATGTATGCACTGTTCACATCGCTTTGCTGAGTGTAGCTTCAGCATTACGAAGGGGAAGAGCCATTGCATTTTTGCTTGCTTAGGGGGTTATGAGCCATTGCTGACGATGACAATTTTTGCTCACAGACGGACAGGGAAAATAGCGACCACGGACAGGCTAACAGCTTCGCTGTAAAATCAGAATAGCCATTGAGGTAAGGCTAGGTGTAAACAGTGAAGACGTGTCGCAGATCTCTGGTACCAATATGGCCGGATTATTACTTTTGTGCCTTCAAGCTTGCAAATACAAAACCTGTAATGCACTGCATCACAGAAGCCCCAAGCCATGATTAGACGGAATAAGTTACAAAAAACGACAAAAAACGAAATACAGAAATCCTGAGTCATATTGTAGCGACTTCACAAATAAACTGTCGTGTCTAAAGCCAGCAGTAACATCTAACATGGTTAGCTACGTGAATAACGAAACGGAAGGCAGCTATTAACTGATGTATTTATCTTGGAGTTTAGAGCCGCGTCGAAGGCACAGGGAGGACGAAGAAGAAGAAGCGCATATAGACAGCATGATACTAAAAGAACGTTTGTACAGTCTGCAGGACATGCGATGGGCAAAAATAACAGTTCGACAACATTAGTGATGAACCGTCAATGATGAAGCCTCCGTGAGCTCACGAAAGCCTTGTCTTTAGCAAAGAATTATGGAAATGTGAACGCAGCAAAGCCCGTTCTATGGACATTGAGGACTGTGATTACTCCACCCGCGTGGTTGCTCAGTGGCTATGGTGTTGGGCCGCTGAGAACGAGGTAGCGGGATCGAATACCGGCCACGGTGGACGCATTTAGATGGGGGCGAAATGCTAAAACACCCGTGTACTTAGAGTTAAGTGCACGTTAAAGAACCCTAGGTGGTCGAAATTCCCGGAGTCCTCCACTACGCCGTGCCTCATAATAAGAAAGTGGTTTTGGCGCGTAAAACCCCATAATTAACTTTTTCTTTAACAACTCTCAAACGAAATGCAGAAGCCACATCAGTCCTGGTCAGTACAAGTGTCGATGGGAGGACGAGTGCACCACTTGTCGACCTTTCCGAACCTTACCGTAGAGGAGCGTCCGTTCACTAACTAGCTGTCCAACCGTTTCAGAACTAATTTCTTAAGAATGAAACAATATTACGGGACGCAAACTACCAACTACTATCCAGTAACCAAACGCTCGACGCGTATATTGTCACGTAGTAGTGACGGTGAAGAAAGCAGCAAAACTGTGAATCACTAAACTAGCATCTGATTCTGCGAATCTGTGCCCTCAAACACAGGCTGCACTCAAAGAACAGCGACAGCGGTGAACGCAGTCGGCGATTGTTGAAAATCTAACCTGCCGGGCAAACGCGTCGGCTTTTATACACAAGTGATCGAAGGTTCCATAATAATCCCTGGTGACCGCGTGTCTTCCAGAGAGTACTACACAATTGGCGTCGCGCGTACATGCAGTCAGATTGCACAAAGTTCGGTGACAACAGACAATGGATAGAACCATCAATAACGTTCGAGAAACTTCCGATACATGTGGGCGCATCCTGCGCTTAGCGATAACATTTGTTTACATAGTGAAACGCGGTCACCCGATAAACAAGTACACGTGTCAGTATCCCCAAGTAGGTATATCATAGCGCGCTGTGAGTCAAGGATTACATCATCTGAAAGAACGAACAGTTTTCATAAATTCAACGTAGTCTAAGGACTGTATGAGGAGTTCTCTTTGTTGAGAGCTTTACCGACGATGCACGATGCGGCTCTGCACCATTGCGAGAAGGTGTAAGCATCGACCACTGAATATCAAAAGTTGGAGTTTGGTATTTAGCGTTTAGCATCGTCGACTGACGCCTGTTTCCATGGACTCTGGAATTACCGTCACTAAAGCAATTCGAAACCTGCTTTTCATAAGACGACAAGGATCGGGCAGAACTACGGCACCTTCATTTGACAAGACGAATTACCTCGCGCCAGCGAGCAGCCCCACCTGTGCAATAGGTCCACCCTGGCCAACTGAGCCCTCTGGTCTTCGTGTCATAGGATGCGTAAATAATCCTTTCAGTTCATGCCAGAGGGAGTCTGTTGAAACTTCTTCCTCGCTTGCTCGGTATACTATCATCTTTACTTTTTTGTCCCATGAAATCGTCATGTTTGTCCATCGACTGCTCTTCCTGTGTGGTACTTTGCGGGTTTCCTCATGCATTAAAATATCGAGTAGTGCCACTCTGGCGTCCGTAAGCGCGGTCTGCGCTCACGCTTCCTAAACGATTAGTAAACGATCTCGCACAGAGGCAGTGGCGCTGAGTTGGCACGGAGCAGGGAGGGAGATTAGGCGAGAAGATTTACTTTTTAATGAAGCCTAAAGGCTCGAAACCTAACCAGTAGACCCGCACGGAGCTGGTAGCAGAAAACGAGCTTTACATGCGCTAAGTTTCCAAAATAACTCAGAAATATATAGGGACGTCCTCGCTATCAACACACTGGATTTACGGGGATGTCGCGCGCTTTTCGAAGCGGATGCTCTAAGAGCGCTTGAAAGGGCGCATATGTAAAGGCTTTACCCAACGACATTTTAATGTGGGCCTACTAGGTTTTAATGCCCCGTAGATACAGCCAGGCTTATGTGGCTTATACCCAAGAACTCGCTGTACGAGCCTGTGTTGTGCAGCACTGGTATATAAGGTCTAATTCACATGGAACTTATCGTAAAGCTTTCTTGCGTTCTTGTTTTTCAGCCGACAAAATTGTTGTTATCTGCTGCCAGCATTCTTTCCACAGATGCAGAACATCGTGGCCAGCTTTTAAGCAGAACTGCAACGTTTTTCGTATAAGCTAACGACTATTCGCTAATGCAGCGACATCTGTGTGCGGAAATTTACATTCAGGAACGACCACGCTAGAGGAAGGGCGGAGCAATATTAAACCGCAGTTAGCATGTCCATTTGGCAGGGTCTGCCATACTCAATGCGGGAATTGTAATGGGCAGGCAGCGGATCCAACCCTTGATGTGCCTTTAACGTTATCGCCATGCGAGAAGTTACGTAGGCTTACTACAGTATGCCGAACTATGCATATGGTTCATGATTAAAGCAAACTCTTTGGCGCAAATTAAACGAGGACGAAGAACACGAACAACAGGACGGCCTTGTTTCTTCGTCCTCGATTAATTTGCACCGAAAAGTGTGCTTTAATCGTGAACCAATACCAATTTGCTCAAGCCAAGATTTTATTTATGCATAAGGGTTTGCTTCCATCAGGTTTCGCGCAAAGCAACAAGGCTGCGGCTCGGTCACAGCCAGGCGTGGGTGAAAATGATCATTTTAGGGTACTTCCTGGGTCAATAAATTATCCATGCTTCCTGTGCTTCGACTTATTGATTAATTAGTCATTTCGTTGCCATTAGCTGTCCCAATTGATTAAGTGGACGGTATTTTAAAGCTGACGTCTTGTTACAGCTGTTGGCAGGCCGTAGCAGCCCGATGATCCTGGGGTTCAACAGCTGGGCAGAGGGACTTCTTAATTCCGGAGCTGACTTTTCAAGGTGCGGGGATTGGTTGCTTCTGCAGAATCCTACCACATAGTTAAGTGAATCGCGAATTCTGGCTGCATGATTGACAGTTAACACAGACAAAAAGAGTCCGTGCTATTGAATGTAGTTCACAAAGCTGACTGCTTCAAACTGTTCTACTCGCCATGTATGGAAAGAAAGAAACAGAATGATTAGAATGTACTGATTGATAAGCGAAAAGGAAAATCGTCATCCACACGAGCCTGCTACAAATGAGACCCATGCGTATTTTTCAGAAATAAAACTTCGCAGTTGATGACAAATTCGTCGTCGTCCGGGGATCAAACCTGCAATCAACGCCTTTCCGGGCTCCCCCTCCAGCATCCGAGCTAATCACATTTTTGAATTTTTCGAATGCATTGTTTTTTTCCCTGCTCACAGTTATTTCTGTGTCGCCCGACTGGGTTTCTTTTGCAGCTTTTTCCTTCTTTCAAGTAGGAGATAGTTTTCACGTTCATGAAATATCCCCCCTCTTGAGGGTTATGGCTGAACTGATTTGCCACCGCTTTATTGGATGCGATTGACATCAAAGTGATAATTATAAGGAGGCCAAACATTCGATAAGTAAGCCATTAAAGAGGTGCAGTAGGCTCGAGCTGGGACAGGGAGGCCAGTCGAAGAAAATATTTATCGCAAAATTAGGGGGTAACCGCGCTTGCTAAACAAATTAATGAGTTCAGTCCTCCAAAGGACGAAAGTAGTAGACAAACTATAATTTAATATATGGTTAAAAAGAGTTTTGCGTGCGAAGTCATGCTGTAGATCGAGTTCAGCACAAAAACCATGGTGATACCTCTATAATGAAGTAAGGCTAACTTGCCGGAGCACGACTAATTTGGTGCCGTCATGGTTGATTAAAAGCGTAAGAAGTGGATGAAGTCAACGTCGCAGCAGATTTAGACACATGATCAATGGTTAGCGAAAACGAGGGTCACTGACAGTTAACAAGTGATGGCCCCTAGTGTCCCTAATGCCTTCTACTCTGAAAGGACGCCACATACGCCAATCCCTTGAGTGCACTCAGGCGCTATGTGGCCGTAGTAAGTCAAACCTACCCGAAGATTATGCATGCTGCGCGTACGGCAAATATGTGCTTCCCCGCGTGCTCATTCGAAAGCGGCAGCGCCCTAAAACAACATAATCAAATTTCAGTGAGGAGCCTGTTTGATTATTTTGTTCTCCCATCATATTCGCATGATAATTGGACCGTACTGTAGTATATATATATATATATATATATTATAATGCGTTTTTATGTTGAGAGAGCAACTTAATCAGCAATATTTAGCAATGCAGATGGAGGAGGTGATTAACACAGCGTAGTTCTTACGGTGCAACAAAGCCTGCAAGTTCCATTCTGTGCTCGTCCCGTTAGATTACCATAACAGGAGGGAGTCGGATGGCAGTTTTTTCCGTGGTTGACGAGGTTCTAATGAAAGGGCCAAGTACCGAGTTTAAGCATGACTGAACTTTCTTTTCGTTTTATAAGAACTGCTTAAGAAGCGCTGAAATATTTCTATATGTATACTATTTTGGGATGTCTTCCATTGTGCTAAGCCTCTCAAGCAATCCAAATAAATGCGAGAAGGGAATTAATTATTTTCCTTTTTATTAAGGAGAAACCTTTATATATGCCTCATCAATCAGTCGACCTTCAAGTCTTTGAGCGAAAACGCATCGACGACACGAAAGGTACAAAAAGGCTACGAGCTCTCAACCTTTGGTGGATACCGAGCCCGCCAACTTTGGTGTTAATTAGGGCACATTTAGTTAAGGCACATGTACTGAGGATATAATTAATTACGGCATTTGAATCCATGACCTTTGGTGTTAAAGAATGTAAATGTAATTAAGGCACAGTTAATTAAGATATAGTTCATTAAGGCACTCGAATCCACGACCTTTGGAATTAAGAGGGATGGCTAAGCGAAGTCCACTGAGCAAATTAAGGAGAGTGACTAAGTGGGGGGATGTGTACGTTATGCCTCCGTCTTTAGTTCATCGGCACTTGGGCTTTCACCTTAAAGTCGGCTTGGGGATAGCATAAGAGACCCTGTGAGGTTTTCAACTAGGCTTCAGAAAGAGAAAACATCGCTCTATCATAATCATAATCAGAATCAGAATTTATTGTTAGAATTTGGGTCAAATTACAAGTATTTAGTATGCAGGAGGAGGTCCCATAGTCAAAGACTGTATCGGGACCTCCTGTACAAGAATAGTTATGATAATTGACATCTCAAAGCAACAGTAGCATATAATAAGCAACAGGAAATGAACGTTAACAGAGCAAAATACAGAATTCATTACAAATAATAACAAGGTTTAGCTTATTTCACGGTAACATAAAGAATTGCATGTGAAAAATATACCAGAAGTTTATTTACAAGAACAAGAACAAACAAAAAAGGCGAAAAAAGCAATAAAGAACGAACAAAAAAAAAAAACGGTTACAGTAAATTTTCTCATTAGTTTGTCAATAATAAATGCATCTTGAGTTCCCTTTTGAATTGGTGTAAAGATCTTGTATTTTTCATAATGAGAGGTAGAGTGTTCCATATTGACATGGAAGTGAATTCCACGGTTTGTTTACCATAGTTAGTGCGGATTCGTGGTAAAAGAAAATTGTTATTTAACGCGAATCTGGTGGTACTATTAGTTGTCAGGTTAGATGGTGAAAATCTGATCGACGGTAGCTCATTATGTAGAAATCTGTAGAAAAAGAATGCCTAGGTTGTATTTAGTGAGCCCAGAAATAGTAAGGATGTTATTCTCGTGTAGTAGGGAAGTGGCATTAGAAAACGATGAACTATAGATAATTATTCTGATGGCTCGGTTCTGAATTGTTTCTAAAGACGTAGTATGAGTATTATAGGTGTTTCCCCAGCATATGATACCATAAGTAATGTGAGAGTGGACGAAAGAGTGGTAAAGTGAGAGCAATGTAGTACGTGTGAAGTAAGGGCGTGCTTTAATTAAGATGCGTGTACCATAAGCTATTTTCTTTTTTATGTGAGCAATATGATTGTGATATTTCAGATTACAGTCAAGTAGAACGCCAAGGAAAGATGAACATGAACTTGAATGAAGGCAGTGGGGACCAAGACTGATAGATGGAATGGACGCTATGTTTCGCTGATGTGAAGAGAATACAACAAATTTAATCTTAGTTGCATTAATAGATAGCATGTTAACGTTACACCACATTAGAATATTTTCTAAGTCAGCATTTAGTTTATTAACGAGAGATGAGATATCTTTATGAAAAGTGAATATAGTGGTATCATCAGCGTACAGAATGCATTTTGTCGAAGAAAGACAATTAGGTAAATCATTAATATAAACTAACAACAAGAGTGGCCCCAGGATGGAGCCCTGAGGCACACCGATGTTAGTAGTTCGCTGTCGAGAATAAGCACTGGAAACTGAAACAACTTGAACCCGGTTATATAAGTGGCTTTTTAGTAGCGAAAGGGCAGGACCGCAAATGCCAATTGCTTCGAGCTTAGAAAATAGGATATTATGATTAATGCTATCAAATGCTTGCGTTAGATCGATGAAAACTGAGGCGGCGAGAAATCCATCGTCAATAAATTTTTTTAGTTGGTCCGTAAGATGAATAAGTGCCAGCTCTGTGGAATACCCAGGGTGAAAACCGAACTGACATGCAGAGATGATATTAAATTTAGAAAGATATTTTGTTAGCCGTACTTCAATTAGTTTCTCAATAACTTTTCCAAAGAACGGCAGAATGGAAATAGGTCTGTAATTGTGCAGTAGTGAGTTGTCGCCTCTTTTTAAAAACTGGGATAACTTTGCCACGCTTCAGTTCAGAGGGAAATAAACCAGTCCTGAATAATAAATTAACAATAAATGAAAGTATGTCTGAAATTAGGTGCGAAATAAGTCTAATGTTAGCAGGGTGGACCTCATCAATTCCAGCGCTTGTCACTTTTAGGTTATTTATAACGGCAGTTATTTCTTCAGGCGTTGTAAGAAATAAAAAGAATGAATGAGGTAGACGGTTCATGTTAATGTTTTCTGCAATAGTAGGTGGATTGTTAGGAAAGAAAAAACTACTAAAAGCCTCAGCGATTTCAGCAGGGGAATCGAGCTGTACTCCATCCTTTAAAATTCTGGATTCCTGGTTTAGTCATGTGTGTCTATTTAAAAAGGAGTTGAAAATGTCCCATTTCTTTTTAGTGTTATTAGCTGCCTGTAAAATTCGTTGCTCGACATACAAACGTTTAGCTGTTTTTATTTTACAGTTAACAGTGTTACAGAAGTTTTTATATCTGGCACGTAAGTTCATGTTAAATGGTTGCCTTTTAGTTTTCCTATATAAGTTATCCCGTTTGCGCATTTGTGCTAATAACTGCTGTGAGAGCCATGGATTGTGAACAAATGACACTTTTTTTTTCATTTCTTTTTGGAGGTGAACTTCCGGAAGTATGATGTAATTAGAGAAAAAAATTTTGAAAAAGCTTTCTGTGGGTCATGTAGTGATTTAATTTCAGACCAGTTTGTATTAGCAACAGCAGTTATGAAGCCATCTTTGTCAAGAACGTCTCTGGTGTGTGAAAGTGGGTAAGGTCGTACATTAGAATTGAAACGTAAAAGCAGGGGGTAATGATCCCTGATGTCGATGTGCAAAACTTTTGCCTCTGGTGAATGAAGCAGGTTAGAAAAAGCATGATCAATAAGTGAGCCTGTACCATAAGAGACTTCGCGTGTGGGCACATTGATTAAGCAATCATATCCGTAGCTGTGGAATAAATTAGTGTAGTTAATACAGATGGGTGATGTTTCATAGAGTGAATTAATGTTTATATCACCTATTATAACAACATTTTTATTTTCTAGTGATATAGTATGTAAAATATGATCGAGATTGGTACAGAATTCATTGACTGACGATGAGGGAGAATGGTAAATGCAGCCAAATATGAAGTTCTTGTTATCTTGAGCAAGAAAGCAGTTACTGATTTCAATCCAAACAGATTCGCACTTAGTAACGGTTAAGGATAGATCATGTCTTCTTCGATAAGCAATATTAGAAGAAACATAAATGGCAGCACCACCGTGATTAGTCGTCAGTCTCTTGCAGTATTCCGCTTTATAGTTAGGGAAGCAATACAAGTTTTTGTCATCGTCAGGTAACCAGGTTTCAGTAATGGCAATTAGTGAAAACGGATTAGTTAGTGATGCGAGGAAATTATCGATAGCGTCGAAGTGTTTACGAAGACTCCTAGCATTAAAATGAATTATGGAATGAAATCCATTTAAGAAAGAATTCAATGGATTGGTTTTCAGTGTAGAAGCCATGTTTGTTGTGTCAATTGGTTAAACAATTATGCCTAGTCTAATTTGGTTAAGTCGGATTCGTCACGAATACGCAGAACATTGCTGTTAGTAGTCTTCCTAGCCTTAATTTGGCAGTTGTCCGTCCAAAGGAACATCCAGTTTCTTTCTTTCTTCAAAGTTAGAGCCTTGGAGAAGAGAGCCTTGTTAGATGGGGTCAAATGCTGATTTACAGAAACGGGAGCGTTGGAAGAGCCGGAAAATCCAATGTCACTAAGACAAAGTTTAGCATTACGCGCTTTACTAACAAAGTCAGCTTTATTCGTTCTAGAATGAAAACGAGCGATGATATTTTTCTTGCCATTAGATCTGGTGGGAACGCGATTAAGAATGTCCAGATCGCTAGGCGATACGGGACAGCCAATTCTGTCCCCTACCGTTTGCATAATTGTAACGCAGTCCTCTCCTTGGGAACAGGGAACGCCTTTGACCTCGACATTGCTAAGGCGAGAGTACTGTTCTAGTTCCTCAACCTTGCGAGTCAATGACTGGTTCTGAGATTTCAGCTTGGTGTTCTCAATGATTAGTGTAGCATTTTGGCTACTTAGTTCTTCTATAAGTCCGTTGAAGTGTTCAGTGCTTGTACTCAAGGAATCAACATCCTTTTTCAGTTCCACAACATCAATCCCAGACTTCTTCATCCTCAACAAGATCTTGCCAAAGACGAGTTCATGCGTGTTTTTAGCCATGTTGTTATTCTTTAGTTCCAGCTCCTCAATTTTTTTCGATAGTTCTGCACTCGTCGGCATGGTATGCGTATTAAAAACAGGCTCAGATAGAAAAAAAAAAGAGAAAAAAAAGAAACGCGATTGATGGCAGCAGCAGCAGTGGAGAGAAAAAAAAAGAAGAAAAGAAAAAAAAGGATCAAAGTCGGAATACCTGCGCAAACAGAAGATTCCGGCTTAGATTTGGATCATGCAATGCCGCTGCTGCCAATGAAGAGCAGGCGTCGATGTCGGCTCGCTTATAGGGCGCCCTGCGATCGCAGCGAACTCCAGTGGTGATCTTGCCGATGCTGGGCGCAGGCCCCGATGAGGCTACGCAGTCGCAGATTCACCCCGTGTGGATGATGCAGCGCCTTCCAGGAAGCAAAGCGGTGGGACAGCACCACGAAGATGATCGCCGAAGAAACAGAGGCCGACAAGGAGAGCTGCGCAAACAGAAGATTCCGGCTTAGATTTGGATCATGCAATGCCACTGCTGCCAATGATGGCAAACTGATGTTTAGCTCGATGAGCGCTTTTTTGCAAGATTATTATTATTATTATTATTATTATTATTATTATTATTATTATTATTATTTCCACTCGGTGCTCACATGAAAGAGAAAGACAAGGAGCTAGCTGGCGAATGCTATCGAGAGTGAATCCCTAGAACATCTCTTTTTAGCACGTCGCAGTTACAATATCCAAAGGAAAATAGTGTTTGAAGAACCGTACTGAACGATTCGCTTGAATTTGACTCTTCCGGTGGTCCTTTCCTTTCATGCTACAGAACTCCTTTTTTTTTTTTTTGCCGCAAGAACGTTTGCAATTCCTCCATTCCCCGTGCAATTTTCTAGGCAAGACAAAAAGAAGTGCACGCTAAATTTGCTTTTCCCGTATTTATTTGTTAAGTTCGCATATTTATTCACGTTCACATTTTGTTACTACGGAGTTCATACCTGTGTCAGCAGACGTGTATTTCACAACTTTACTCACCAGTATTGTCTGGCTTTATTGCTCTAAAAATTTTAATTTTGTTGAACTTTTCTGTATCGCCCGATTAATGGCCGGTCTCCCATTGTGAGTAGCTCCATTTCACTAAGCATCGGGCGACCGTCTGTGATGATGTGTGCGAAGTCGGCGTGGTCCGGTCATCGCCCCTTGCACGGTCGTGGTCATCTTCCGGCAGATGGCCAACAAGTTAGCACAAAATTAGACCCCATCAGGAACTTATGCTACGATCGCGAGTTTAAATGGTCGATAGCGTATTAGAAAAAAATAATATAAAGCACAAGTTCTTCGTTTGAATTTATTTCGGGGCCCCGACATCATGGAAGCGCAGACGTCATCGCGTTACGTCATTGACTGTGCAAGGCCTTTAAAGATTCGCGCGCATTCTCTGAAGTAAAATACTGCGAAAAAAAAAAAAATTCAAGCCACATTTATGTTTTTTTTCCGTACAGGATTAGGATGCCAAAATTAATGTTAAACAACCACCATTGTACCGTCCTCGACCGCTGTTGCTACAACCTATCTCGAGGATCTTAGCCGAGAACACGCAAGTGACGTCGATGACCATTCTGTCATGTTTACATAAAGTTCTCCGCTAAGGCGCAGCATAGAATTTTCTGCTAAAATTACCAGAGAGAACTGTAGTGCTGAGGTCGTCCTGCTTGCATGGAAATGATGGTTATTGCTTGGATTTGCCTGATCTTCGCGCTTTGTGGCTTCATGCGTTCTTGTGGGCGCATTTACAACGCCTTGCGCGCCTTTGGTGACTTACATTTCGTAGTAATACTATGTTTCTAAGTGCAGAAGCCAATAAGACTCCGCGCACATGCATAATAAATGCGAATATTTCATTTGTAAAACAATATGCTGTGTAAAATGATTAAAATGACCAATTTGCCGGGTCGCAAAGCCATTTGAAACTATAAAAGACCGAAGCTTACGTAAATTCACGTACTAACCATCATTCCCATGCTGACTGAACCACCATGCTTGCAGGTCCCATAGACAATGCCGCCGAGAGTTATCTTCTGTAGGAGACTATATCCGCCAATGTTCGCGCAGCACTTAACTGTTAGCCAAAGAAATCTAACAACAGAGCTGTCTTTGGGCTTTGGTATTCTCTTCTGAGGTTGAGGTGCCTCTCTGCAGGCGTTTTCTGACATCGTTACTTGCGAGACGTAAAGGCTAAGTGAGCTGCTTCTTGAAGCAGTGCAAAACTGGGCGGGAGGCTCATTATGGAAAAAATGCTGACGTAGTTTACATTTGCTCCATAACATTTGCATAAACAGGGTTGCAGGTGAGGATAAGCTGAACCTGCTAAGTTTGACTTTTTCGTGCTTTATTACCTTTATTTTGTTCAATGTGTGCTTCAATCGTTAATATTTAGTGTGCCATTGGCGTACACCATGCGTTCCTGAGTTGACCGCGTGACTGTTTCCGCATCTCCGTTACTGGTGCGCGGGCCGGGTGGAGACATTTGGTGGACTGTGGCCAAACAACCCGACTGCATGCCTCCCTATAGCTGTCCTTTGTTCAACACTCGGGCAGACTGTCACTATGTACGGGCGTACTGAGGAAACCGAGAAAGCTGCTTAGAGAGATAGGTACGATTAAATTGGTCCAACTTGGTCAAACGTGGTCCAACTTAAGAGGTTGGATTTGGCACGACTCCGGTTATTCGCTCTCACTTACTGCGCTTGATTGAAATAAAGCTACATACGCTCTATACATCTATAGGACCTACTGCAAAAGTCGTGATACAAAGTTGCATAAAGGCGAGGCTTCCAAAGGAAAACGGAACAAATTATTCTCGACATTCATTTCTTAAGCCTGATACAAAGCGGGATAGGCGTAGCGAGATAAGCAACAACGTTTGTTAGGTTTAGCAGGGATGCCATAGGTTGAGGAGATAAGAATGGTTCTATAGCGTGCTACGTGTGGATTGAATGAGCTTATATACTATTGTCCAATTTTATGCAATATATATTCCGTTCCATGGACTGGTTTGATTTGTTTAGTTTCATGGGCTTCACTTTGATTAGTATTTTCACTCGTATAAGTGGTATTTTCATGGTGGTTATGCTGGACTTTCCTTGCATCAGCATTAAGATCAAATGTCGAATTCCAGAGCAAAACTAATAAACCTGTTTCCTGCCTGAGAACTTGTGAGTAGCGTGATTACTGTGGGAGAGCGTCGTTCTCTAGAGATAATCTCACAGGTGTATTACAGCGAATGCTTTTGTAGCGAGTCGCCTGGACTCACGGTATGCGTGCATCGCAGTTTTTATTTTATTTTATTTTCAATAATCTCGCGGCTTAAACCATGGTGTAAACTGGGCAAGAAGCTCGGAATATGAGAGCTCAGGGAAAACATGAAAATTTAGAAGTGTCCTAGGTGAAAAAGGAAAGATAATAATAAAATGTAAAATAAAAAGCTAGAAAATATCCAATGAACTAGAGTATTTGAGTGGGTGTATCATTCTGCAGATTTCAGATGCCAAGATCAGCATGAGGAAACCACCTATCGTTCTCACTGTATGGCAGCTTTCAGAATTCGGCCCTTCTGAATTCGACCATTCAGAATTCTAACCCTGATGAAGGTTCGGAGTGATCCTCACCGTTACCCTCTAGGACCGACCACATAGCGAATTAAGTCTAAATAGTGGATAGTCACCATGGCCCTGTCCCAGCAACTTCTCTTCGCAACTTTGAACGTATGATGCTTTAGGTCTTTGCAGAAACAGGCGCAGCTTCGCCGACTTTTGCCTAGGAAACGCCTCGACTTCGTCGCCGTGCAGGAGACGAAGATTGAGAGGGATGACGAGACAGACAGGGCTTTGCGACCTTTTCTGTCTGAATATAATGTCTGCGTTTCACACGCTCTTGGCTTATCCGCGGGCTGTTTCCTGTTTCTGAAAGGAGCCTACTTTGTTCAGCATTTAGTTACCATGTAGACACTGAAGGTCGATATATATGTTGTGATTTTGTGTTGCAGGTTGTGCCATGGCGAATAGTCAACGTCTATGCATTTATTGACGCTGCAAAACGAATTCTCTTATTTCATTCTGTCTCTAGTGTAATGGACTGTGATCGTTGTGTTGTGTTAATAGGATATTTCAATTGTGTATGTGATCCGAGTGATCGAAGCGGCATTAGCACTCAGCGGGACAGGAGTGGTGAAGTTTTGTCTAACGTAATAGAAAATGCAGGGCTCATTGATATAGGACTGTCGGGACAGGGATCTCGCTCTTATGCTCGAATTCAAGGTCACTCCTACGCCCGCCTTGATCGGATTTATGTTTCTTCTTCATCACTCCTCCCCCGAGGACTGTCCTGTATTACCATCCCAGTGTCATTCTCTCATCATTGTATGGTTATCGTAAAGATTGGTGAGAAATCTGTAACTAATTTCCGACCACAGTGGGAACTCTGGAAGCTTAACTCTGAGCTCCTAAATGATGAGGAATTCATTTATGGTGTGCACATGGCCCTAAAAACCTTGCTCCTATGTGCAGCTTGGGAACTCTTTAAACTAGAGGTTCGTATAGTGGCTATAGAAATTGGATCGCTAAATGCATTCCACAGAAAGAATGAAGAAAAAATACTTCCTAAGAGCCTATACAACCTTTATCAGATGGAATGCGAAATGTCAGACACTTACATTGTTAACATAGAAAATCTTAAATGTGAGTTACAAAAGTGTGATGCACTGCCTTACAGAGGTGCGCGAGTTCGATCTCGGAATAGGCGTGCTCTGCAGTCTGAGCAGCCAACACTTCAAGCTTTACTTCACGGGCGGCGTCACGCTATTTACAAAGTAATTCCTGAAATATACTCCGAAGTTAGTCTTCTAACAAATACGAATGACATAGTTTCTAAGTTCGAAACTTACTACATTGTGTTGTTTAGTGCTCGTCCCGACGATCACGATGCAAAAGTCTTAGAGAGTTTTTTGTTCTCTCGTGGTGGTAGTGATAAACTTTATTGAAAGGGGGAAGGGTAAAGGGGGACGTGTCTGAGGGATTGGGCTCAAGTAAGGCCCTGGGCCTGCTTGGCCTTCTCCGCCCAGTCCACTAGTTCAAGCTGTCGGTCGACGTCCCCGGAACTCAGCCAGGCTGTCCAATCAGTCTCGCTGCTGACGGGGGGGATGAGAAACCGGGAGCGAGGTGCATTCCCACATTATGTGTGTGAGTGTTCCTGTTCTTGAACAGAGCCTACATTGGTCGCTTTCCTTGCCCCCTGTGATTTCGTTAATATACTTTGGGTGTGGGTATGTGTTTGTCTGAAGTCGCCGAAACGCGACCGCTTGCGTTTTATCGAGTTG
The DNA here is from genome assembly GCF_023375885.2 of Dermacentor andersoni. Lineage (NCBI taxonomy): Eukaryota > Metazoa > Arthropoda > Arachnida > Ixodida > Ixodidae > Dermacentor > Dermacentor andersoni. Next base: position 52,807,571 of record NC_092817.1, on the reverse strand, counting down.
CTTGGCCGGTGGCGGCCCCAAGCGATACCTATGGGCTATTTCATGATAAGTCTCGCAGGGTTCCTCGTGTCTCTCCTCCTCATTCACTCCGTCCGCATCCGCGGACCAGGCTCGGCGCGCGAGATCTCGAGCAAACTGTGAGCCGACGCGTTGCCGGGCACAGCCACGTGACCAGGGGTCCACACGGGGGTTTTCAAGCCGCTTAGGGGGCGTCGTGTCAGGACATGGTACGCCTGTTTGGAAATTCTACAGCGGACGAAATTGCCGATGGCCTGCTTGCTGTGGCTGATGACGGTATTCGCTTCCACATGCATGGCCATGGCAATCGTGGTTTCCTCCGCTTCTTCCACTACCGGATGACGACTGTGCATTCATCAGTGATACCCTTACAATGCAAAAAATTTAGCTAGCTATTGATCAGCTGCCTCTGTCGAAAACACTCGGCCCTGATGGACTTTCAAGTGAATTTTACACAGCTTTCAAATCAATTATCAGCGCCATATTATTGGACGTTTTTATTACAAGTTTAGAGGTAGACGTCCTTATGCAATCTTTTTGCAAAACCTACACAGTTTTAATTCCCAAAAGTTCAGATAAGGAGAAACTGCGTTCTGTTGAAAGCTACCGACGAATAACATTGTCAAACGTGGATTACAAAATTTTTGCGAACGTTTTATCGAATAGATTGCAATTTGCGATGTCAATTCTCATTGGTTCCCATCAGACGTGTGGAATTACAGGCCGATTCATTCAAGCCAACATACATATCTTCCGTGCACTTCTTCAATACTGCTACGGTTCCACTGAGCAGCTTGCAATGCTCCAAGTAGACCTTGCTAAAGCTTTTGATAATGTCAGTCACTCCTATTCATTTCCCCTTCTGGAGCATGCCAATGTTGGCTCCGCTATGCTTAAAGGCGTTAAGGTTTGCTATACCTGTTGTACTACTGGTTTAGATATTAATGGCCAACTCTCTGAACCCGTTTCCATTTGCTCTTCAGTAAAAAAAGGACGCCCGATGTCCCCACTACTATTCGCCCTTTACTTAGAACCGTTATGTTTAAGCGTAATTCAGTCGAGTTTCATCCATGGCTTCAATATACTGGGTAATGAAGTAAAAGTCTTTGCTTATGCAGATGGTTTAGCGTTCTTCTGCACGGATAAGTCCAGTGTTGCAAAGGAGTATCGACAATAGAGGAATATGGCAGCGCGTCAGGAGCACGAATGAACTCCTCAAAAAGTTTAGGCTTATGGTTTGGCTCATTGTTCTGTACACCACAACAGTTTGCAGGCGTTAAGTGGACCGGTGTCCCGTCAAAGTATTTTGGCGTGCCGCTAGACGCATATAAATTAAGCGCACACTATTAGAAAGAAAGGGTTTCGGCCCTGCAAAGTTACGCCCAGACATTCCTTCCACACCGGCTTTCTGTTTTTGGGAAAGCCGAAGCCTGCAATAAGTTCTTGGCAAGAAACATTTACTATGTATTGCAAGTTATTCATTGTGCCAGGCTCTACATCCAGCGCTTGCACCGAATCTTTTCAACCTTCGTATGGTCTTCAACTTTTGAGCCCATGAGGCGAGTCAATATTTTCAGGCCTGTCAATGAAGGTGGGCTGGGTTTAGTACATTTTAATGAGCGGCAAATAGTGTCTCGTTTCTTCTTTTTTTCGCGATACATCGCATCCTATAATTCGGCCATTCATGCAAGTCGGACTAGTTATTGCGTTACCTGATTTAATTGTTTCTTCCAATTTTTCTTCGCGTTTATGTTTGTGGGGGTTCATGAGAGAACTTTACTCGGTAGTTCGTTTCCTGACAGTTTGGTTTTCCACTGAGTACTTGTACTCTGTGTCGCGTAAAACGTTATACAAAGATTTATTGTCCATGGTATTTCCACCTCCATTTTACCGATCACTATACATTCAACGGTCAGGTCACGATGTACTAAAGCGAGTTCGTAAAATGTATATATCCCCCTGTTGCAAAACATTCTTTTATAAACTTCATAGTGAAACCATGCCAGTAAAAACATGGCTATACAGAAAAAGGGTGTCTGTCTCTTCTGTTAACTGTCGCCTTCGTGACGTGCAGGGACGATTGAACATTGTTTTATTAGCTGCACTGTCGCCATACTATTTTGGGATGTCCTCCAACGGACTTAAAAAAAAAGACATTGAGATTAACGCTCATACTGTGCGGATACCTGCTGCCAACCTCTGATAATTGTGCACCTTTCGATATGTTTTTTCTCATTGGAATGCACAGTTTGTGGAAAACGCGAATGATGGACCGAAACGCCGAAACGGTTGTACCTACAAGGATACATTTCATCCAAATGACACTACACCTAAAACAGGTTTATGATGGACTTGATACACAATCGGACTGGTACCCCATTTTGGTGAGGTGCCTATCCTTACCACCCTTCTAAAGCGTAAGCAACATTTCTGCCCACAGTATGAACGATGCCTTTTTCGCTGTGTGATTTTCATTGTGCTCTCCATTCTCTGACTATGCACAACTGGTGAATGTCGGGTTGATTGCTGCTGTAATAAATACAATGAAAGACAAAAAAAGGCATGGTGCAGTGGTAAAATACTGGGTTCGGGATCCTCAGGTCGCAAGTTGAAATCCGCGGCGGCGAACTTTTTATATTTATATTTTTTCCTATAGAAAATTTACATAACCTTAAAGAGGTTTCTGTCAATTTTTAATTGAATATTGATCAAGAACTTTTCTTATGGGGTTTTACGTGCCAAAACCATTTTCTGATTATGATGCACGCCATAGTGAAGGACTCCGGAAATTTCGACCACCTGGAGATCTTTAACGTGCACCTAAATCTATGTACACGGGTGTTTTCGCAATTCACCATTGATGAAGAACTACAGAACGTCCGATTATGTGACGTCACACTACAGGCAACGTACAACAGAACGTCAGACAATAGAACGTCCCAAAATACGACAGATTGAAATTTCCTGTTTTGTTTTTCAACTGGGGGAGGTTAACCAGGACGGAGCCCGGTTGGCTACCCTATACTAGGGAAAGAGAAAATGGTAGGGAAACATCAAGAGAATAAAGAAGGTCAGACAGGGTACGATCAATTTTAGTGATAGAATAGCGTGGCAATATAACCCGCATAAATCACATGTCTTATAGCAAGCCGTGCCATATATACATATATCTAAATATATACGGCAATTTTCGCTTATGCACAACTCCGCCAACGCCGACGCCGATGCTGGTATTTCTGGGACACGGGGCCATATTTCTAGTGGGGCGCTAAAAAAAAAACAAAAAAGTTAAAGAAATAAAAATCGAATGCCTGGACCCGCGGCCAGTTGGCCGAGGGTCCGTGGTACGGTGGCTATAGTCACCGCAGAAACGTAAACACACTACCAGCATGGCAGCAGCCCGCACGTCCTTGGTGTAGTTCGCCATTTTATGCGTTGCCAGCTTGGATATAAAGTTACGTTTGCCGAATAGCTGAAACGGCATTCTCAAGCGGTCGCATTCAGGGGCATGATCACTTTATCGAGATTTCGCGCCACTCGACACAGGACACGGACTGGGCCAATCTTACGATTCGCACAGCGCAGCAAACCGCATCCGATGCGTTTGATTCCAGACGCGAAATCACGCGTATAACTAGGATGCCTGCTCTTGGCGATCGCGTTGCCCATCGTCGTTGATGAGTTGGCGCTCAGTAATCATATTCGACAAAACAAGGAAATGCAGGATATCGGGTCCTCCTTACACGTGTAATATGTCGTGACGAACTGCTTCGTCTTCGATTTCAGAAAGTTGGTTCGGCTGAGCGTGCTTCTATTCTGCCTCTATCTGAAGGTGCTGGGGCTGCAGCTGGTGCATGAAAATGCACGCCGCATGTTCCCAGCGAAAAGCTGCACACGAAATGGTCGATCACGAGAGCAATTAGATAATCTAAGGGTGGTTATGTAGACCCGCTGGCCGTTACTCAACCAGTGCATTCCATTCCAATAAAATTGATGGCCTAGTTAGAACACATCGGCGACAACGGTTTCGAAGCCACCAAAACATACGACCGACAAACGGAGCGAACGCTGGCTAGCTGCAACCGCCTTTGCTAACAGCAGAGAAAAGAGATAGCAACGCACATACAAGATAGATGTAAAAATGAATGCCACCCTAGAGAAGTGAACCCGACCGGCACCGCGGCGTGTGGAAATGAGCTTCCAGAACCTGCGCTGAACACGGTGTGATAGCATATGCACGCATGAAAGCACGGCGCGCTGTTTACGGTAAAAAGCTTCACGGGACGCAAAAAAAGAAAAAAAATGGAATTTTCACTGTCTTTGACATCGCACCGCCTCGATAAGCTGAACGCTCAAGCACCCGCCTCAAGCACCCGCTTTGCAATTCGTCCAGTCTCCACAAAGCTGGTAGCTAGCGCACACCGACTTCTTTTTTTTTTTTTGTCGTCTTCTAGCCGGAGAGATTCCATATTCCGACAGGCTAAAATCGTCCTGGCTGTTTCTGGTAGCCCGCGGGTAGTCATGACCGTTCAGCCCGAGAAAAACGAACGCGCCGTGGAAGTGTGCCGCATGGTCGGCCGAGCAGACCGACAAAAACGAAGGCACTCTACTCCGGCTGGCTCGGGCAGGCCGCGGATTTACAGCAGTTAAAAAAATAAACTTCTAGGGTTTTTGCGTGCCAAAACTAGGATCTGATTATGAGACACGCCGTAGTGGCGGACTCCGCGATAATTTCGAACGCCTGGGGTTCCTTAAAGTGCATCCAATGCACGGCACCACGAACGTTTTTGCATTTCACCCCCGGGATTCGATCCCGCGAACTCTTGCTTGGCAGCGCAACGCCAAAGCCACTAAGCAACTATGGCAGTTCCTAGTCAGAAGTGGGGAAATCGAAGTGACATATGCACATTCGTGCGGTGAACGAGTCGTTCCGACGACCTTGCATCGTACAGGAAACTATTTAAATTATTTTCCTCAATCCCAGTGGGATCGACGTTCGATGAACCGGGTTAAAGTGCATCAGAGAGGCTGGCCGACGTTTCGTTAGGTGTACTACAATAACGGTCTTCATATTAATGGCTTATTGGTTTAAATGGTTTATTAAAGTGACATCACGGGATGTCGCTGTGGGCGGCGGCTATCTGCATCCTTTGCAGTAGTTTACGCCATTGCTTGCGTCGTCGCAGTAATTTAGTGTATTAAGGTCCATAGTTAGTTGAGTCACAGCAACCCTAACACTAATGCCCCTAATTCTTCAGCATGTTTCTTGAACGAGTGAGTTGTATGTAGTTGTAAACGTTGAGAAATATGTTGTCGCTGGCTTCTGCACAATCTATGCCCTATTCAGCCAGGCGTTGCGCTAGGCGAAATCAATGCAGGACGGCGAAAAATGAAAGAAAAAGAAGCAGGTTTTTATGCACTGCTTCTGGTCCAGGTTTACAGCAAACGCATATAAAGTGTCTATATATATATATATATATATATATATATATATATATATATATATGTGTGTGTGTGTGTGTGTGTGTGTGTGTGTGTGTGTGTGAGTGCGTGCGTGCGTGCGTGTGTGTGTGTGTGTGTGTGTGTGTGTGTGTGTGTGTGTGTGTGTGTGTGTGTGTGTGTGTGTGTGTGTGTGTGTGTGTGTGTGTGTGTGTGTGTGTGTAGTAAAATGCTTTCACTGCACTAGAGTTCTGTATTACAGTGAAGCACACACATCATATTGCGGTGAACGGAGGTGAGAATTTGCCCAAGTACCAAGTGTAAACAACGTTTCTTCGTTTGGTATACTTTGGGGGTGCCTCCAGGACACCAAAGAGGAAGCGGGGACATCGAGTCTGAAGCCAGGACTGGTCCATCGCTTGGGAGCTCGCCAATACCTGCGCCTACCGGAGGCGTATAATTGTGCTATGACAGACAGCCATTGTTGCATGCGAGCAACCCGCAGCTCGCTAGGGCCTCGGAGGACCCCACCCACGGACCGCTCTCGTTCCGGCTTTGATCCCCCCGCCCCCACTTGGGAGCCCTGGAGATAATGCCCCGCCCGCTTTGTTTTAATCTCAGGTGTTCTGCTGCTGCCTCTGTTTGTCGGTATCAGTTTTTATTTTCGCATGCTAAATGACTTCACCGCAATGCATATGCAGAATGCGAAGAAGCTTAAATAAAGCACATCCGCCATTATATGACGCGTATAAGACCCCTGCCGATTTGGGCTCGGTCCTCCAGCTGCCCGAATTGAAGTTCGCCAATGCGTCGGAGTGTAAAAAACGACTCTGTGTAGCACTGACCTTGTCGCGAACTGAGGGGTTGCGGCGGAACGTCAGAACCAGAGGAACAGCGTAGCAGGCTCTTATTTGTCTCACCCTTTGCCGTGCCGACCGAGACCACCGACATTTAGCGTACGCGTGTGGCGGCGTCAGTGGGCGCTACAACTTATTAACGCGCAGCTCGCCCATGAGAATGTGAGTCTATGTTATGAGAAGAGTGAACTGAGCAACCTGGTATTGACTGATGTCGAAAAACTTAGCACTAAAACCGACAAAGGCGCTGTCAAGAGCGCTGGTGCTGTGTTCCTTTCTATAAGTGTTTGTCTGTTTTAGCGCTAGATTTTCCTATGTTATGAATGATTTTAATGGTTGAAATACACTTGCGCGGCATAATTTTATATAGTTGATAAAATCCCCGAAGTCTACAAGAACAAGTGGGAGCGAGCTGAACACGTTAGCAAAGAAGTGCATCTCGGAAGAGTAATAAAAGAATTGCAGCTATGGCGAGCAGATTACTAAGCTGGAAAAACGAGGAACTACAGGACCACATTAAAAGTAGGGGCTTCACGGAATAAGGTGAGATTGAATAATTCTCGAGCAATAATGATTTTCTCCTCACCAGGTTGTGAGTATCGTGCTGTAGCCAATACAAAATCAAAGGTAAAAATATTTCTATAATGCATACCATCCCCACCTAATGACTTCAGGGGGCAATTTTCCTTTATTGAAGAACCATATGTCTGCTCTCTCTGCGACTATTTCGCGTGATGAAAGGACCACGGAGGTCGATAATGTAAAGATGTCGCAAAAATATAACCGAGTGTAATCATTGCAAAATGCTTGACAGTCATTAGTGTGGGCATGGTGGCATTTTATTTCTTTATATTTTTCGCACTGCTTTGTTATGTGCCTGGCTCCAACTTAGACATGTACAATTTATACTTATGTAACGAAGGTTTCTGTTCGACGTAAAATAATGTGTTCCAGGAAATAATAACTTTAGGAGCCGCTGCTACATGCAGCACTATATATCTTGTTAGAATGAATTACGTCAAAAAGCATATGCGAACGAGGAAGTACATTGTTCAGTGGTTGTGACGTTTAGTCCTTTTTGCACTTCTTTTGCGACGGCTATGTTTTTGAGGCTCGGTTCTGGAAGCAATCAACGGCGGCTGCCGGGCGGACAATGTGCGCCCATAAAGTTATATCACTTGATGGACATCGGCGGCTCTGTTATGGGAATACGCTTGCCTTCAGAAATGAGCAACTTGTGCATCAGCTACGCCCCAAAGAGTTCGCGGCCCTTCTTATACAGACCATGGTTGGGCATGGCGTTCACCAATGCTTAAGTCCTGCGCATAGGGATGACCGACACCGATACCTGTGACTGCGGTGCAGAACAAATATTAGCCAAATTTTGTGCTATTATCTGCATTACTCTATGCAGAAACGCTCACTCGCCGCTGCGCTCAACGAGTTGGACGCCGATTTCTACCAGAAGAGATAATCCTGCCATATACACGCCTGAATCAGTATTCTTTTATAAGATCGTAAAAAGATTATTGTGCTTTTATGGCTGTCCACCGGATTGAGTGAAGGCATATATTATATCCGTTGCTCTAAAATAACTTGTGCATGTTTTTTCCTGTTTTTTTTTTCTAAGCATCGACACTTAATGAAAAGCGGTAAGTCTTTGTCAGTATCCTTCTAATGCTTGTGCAGTATCCGTCTAATGCTAGCACGCTTCACATTTTCTGTTCTTTTCTTGACATACTTTCTAGATTCTTCTCTTCCCCCGTATGCAGAACAACCAAGCGGAAAATCACTCTCTGCCTGTCACTTATTTTCTTTTTGTTCATACATTTCCCTTGGAACTATTTAATTTTTCTTTCTCTATCCTACTATACTTCTTTCTAACTGTCTTCTTCCAGACCCTCTTGCTGGACAAGCAAACCAGAGACTCCTGTATCGTTAATCTTCCTGCCTTTCCTATCTCTCTAGGCGTCAGCTAATCTAAGGAGCGTCATATCGCTGGCTCATGGTCTCCTAGACAACGCGTGCTGAAAGACTTCGAGACGCTGCTGAGCTTTCTCAAATTGAACAGGCAACCTCGGCAAAACGACCCGAACAGAATGACAGAACTCTTGTTTTATTTTACGATAGCGCGCCATTCGAGAAAAATTGAGTTCGATCGAAATAAAGGGGTGGTGATTCGATTCATAGAGTTCCTTATAATAATTACTAGAGGGAATTCAGGCGCTGGAATTGTTCTGCCACGACGGAAATGATGACTAGTGCATAGATTCGCCTGGTCTGAGTGCTCGTGGATTCAGAAGTTCTTGTGGTTTTCTTTATTACGCTTTGTCCGCCTTCATAGTCCTATATTTCAGAGAAATCTATACTTTTTTGAATGCAGAAGACTACGCGAACACGCACAACCGCTACTAATTACAGCGGTTCAGTCTGTCAAAATGATCATATGCTTGCTTGCCCGCAAGAAATTCATAACGGCGTTCCATGCCGGTTGTCGGTGTCTGCATCCGTGGCGCAACGGTTTCAATGTCAGGCTTCTCTGCTGGAGGTCCGCTGTTTAAATCCTGCCGCGGCACAATTACAGTGCTACGAGGCGCTGCAGGAGCGAACGATGATGAGAGGACTGACGAAGACGACGATCGCCGAAAGTCGTGTGCACGGGCTCCGTCTTGTATGCCTGTCTTCTGCCCGTTGTGTATATCTTGTAAGTACATTGTGGAGCGTCTTTTCTCCCCGTAACAATACTAATGTTTACATGATTATTTAATAAAACAGTTCTTTGCTGAAAATACAGACTTTAGCAAGTCACGAAGCCGTTTAAGCAAGAAGTTTAGGAAAATTCATACACTATCCATCGTTCTCACGTGAGCTGAACCACCCCGCTTGCAACTCCCGTAGACAGACAGCGCCATAGTTCCCTCTAGTAATCATCGTATGAAATTCGATATCTCGATTAACTGGACGGCGTGCCGCCGGAGGAGCGTTAGATGCTGGCGATCTTATCTAAACACGTGACTGAATTTGTTTGCCGCCGGAGAGCCTGCGGAGACGAAGCCTGAACTATTTCAGGCCTAGAAACCTAACTAGCATAAGAGACAAAAGGGTGCAGACGGCATAGCAGACACGTGGCAGGGGAATGAATGATGGTCGTTGAGTTAGGCGGAGTGGTCCAACGCGGAGTATTTTTACCTCTTGCGCACTTTGAGCGTATAGTGCTTGGTTTGCGCTTCATACAACAGACAATGCACGGAAGAGTGTTTGTAAAGTGTTCTCTGTTCTTTTACGCCCCCGCACGAAAGTGCCGGGCCTAATTGCCACTCAGTGGGAGAAGAATGGATTGTGTGTTTCTTCGAGAGAGTAATTTTACGAGTCACGACCGTCTGGTAGAGCAGAGCATTCGCTAATGCAGAACACTAATTACTGTACAGTACTTAAGATGTGGGCCGGGTAGTACGTTGCTACGCGAGAGCCTCAGCTGCGGGCCACTCCACTCTTGTATGTCGAAACATAGGTGAGAACGAAGAGATGCCGTTATAACGAGACGGCTGAGCCAGTATTTGGAAGCAATAATAAAATCCGAGGAGTTGCCGGGACGAACTGTTGAGGGGAGCCTTCACAGCTGTGTTAAATATAATGTTTCCAAATATCACTTGAGCGGAAGTATAATGTTTAAAAGGGCGAAATATATAGAGGCTGACTTCTAAGCGTGCCTACTCCTCATCGCGGTAGAGGAGAAGGAATAAAGACGCGAAGAGGGGCATGAGGAATGATGATGGAATAATATTGTGACAAGCACTTTCTGTCTAATGCTGTAAAATAGGGACGCGGTGTCGTCAACAAATAATGAGCGTCGTGCATGTTCGTCTGCTTCCCTAGAATGGCCTCGCACCAAAGAGCAGCCATCCTAGTGACTCAGGGAGCAGACACGACAAGGAGGTAGAAGTAAGGTTTGAGGCGGCTGACGCGAGGCCAATTTCGCGACCACGATGGCGCCGATCATGCGGAGCCGTCACGGGCAGGACGACGTAGTTCACTGTAGAAGAAATTCAAACGATGCCGTGAGAACTTCGGTACTTTTCTGCGAACCTGGAGGTGCACAATACACAGAGCCACACGAGGATATGGTCAGTTTTGGCGATGTCGCGCAGATCTCTTCGTAGGCCTTTGTGGTCAGATAGGAAAGTTAGTGTGGGCTACGTGAGTGTTGCTCTTTGGGAAACATCGCCGAACCAAACCACGTTGCTGGAGAAAGTTGTTGAGGCTTTGGCACCAGTCACGGTACAGGAGACGGTAGTTGGACTCTTGGCATTAAGCATGTTAAAGGCGGCGGCGTCTATACGATTTAGCGCGTTTACTGCGGCAACGATTTTTGATGTATCGATTTTTGTGTGTAATACGAATCACCTCTGGGTTACGTGTCATATTTATCTGATGCGTCGTGACCCACCTGTGAGTTACCAGGGAGGTATGCTCGTTTGAAATTTCCTGGTGCCACGTCGCTTATGGTGCTACGACGCATTAAATCAGAAGAAAGAATATAAATTTTTTCCTTTCCCTTGAAGTTTATGAAATTCATTTACGCAGAGTAGCCAACCGGAACTACATCTGGCTAACCTCCCTGTCTTTCTACGCATCCTTTCTCTCTCTCTCTCTCTCTTCACTTACACACTGCACGAATGCTCTACATAGCTGCTCCCGAGGGATAACTGCCGTCACCCACCAGTCACCCACGCCACAGTGAACCTGTTCATATAAGTTTGATTCTTCGCCCCCCTTCTCTCTCTATCACACACAAACACGTACACACACGCACACGCATGCGATGTAGTGTATTTCGTGGATGCGAAGCGGGCGAGACACGTTATCGCCTCACAGGAAGAAAGAAGACGGCAAGAAGGGTGTGTGCGTGGGCATCGAACGCGTAAGGAAACGTGGGTGAATCATGATATCAGATTAGTCCATTATCCGACGTTCCAGCTCTCCTGCAAAAGAAAAGTAACCCTAGCCAGGTTCAACGCTACGTTCAGACACTGCACGCAGCGCCTGCTGCAAACCATCGTAAAATCAAGCGGCTCCGGAACTCGGCGCTCGGCTTCTATTGTAGGCTGGAGCGAGTCACTGGAGCCCGGATATTGTGGGGCTGCACGGCGCTGATTTCGCAAACACGGACCTCACGTTATAGCACTGAGGGTTATTCGTAGGTTCCTCCCGCGTCTAGTCAAATTCTGCTCAAGGAAACTGAACAAAGCTCCATAAAGCGCAGCGAGAAGGTCATGGCGTAACATCGCGTTACTGTATAATTTTCTTTTCTCTCTCTTCCTTCTCCTTTTATTCCCTTTACCCCTTTCCCCAGTACAGGGAAGCCAGCCGGTATTCACACTGGCTAACCTCCCTGTCTTTCCTTCCCTTTTGTCTCTCTCTCTCTCTCTCTCGCTCTCATGTCGTCACGTTCTGGTTCCACGCAAGCAACCGTCATTGTGCTAGATAATTTGATAGTCCTGCGAAGGGCGGATTCGCAAGACCATTCGAGCAATCTCATCTTTGCCCCTTGAAGCACTGCATGCTCTGAGATCAGGTTAACAAAACGGCGATTTTCTTTTCTATATTATTTGGTTACGATACAAAGTGCGTCATAAAATAAAGATGGTGCTGTCAGAAATGGCTGGTGGCGCATAGGCACAAGGAAAAAAAGAAAAGCTCACAGTTTCACATTAAAGGCGAAGCAGTAAATGCGACAGCAACATGTTAGAATGTTGCACGAAGTATAAGACTCACAGCTGTAGTGGCATTATAAATTGAAGTAAACGTAGGCTAAGTAAAAACGAGCTGTTGTGCTAGGGGTCCTCTGCTTGAATCCTGCCATCGGACAACCTAATTTATATGTGTTAATTAAAGCCAATGTCTCTTTAGCGACTTTACCACCACTTTACTCCATCGGGTATGTTTCAAACCTCTTTCCTAGGTCGTTCCCGGAGGTAGTACTCAGCTGCGCCAATAAAGTTACGTCATTGACAGGTCTGAGCTCTCTTATTGTTTCTCACTTTTAATATTTAAGTTTGAGAAAATTTAAGGTAAAAGGCATGCGCTGTCCATGTTTTGGTTCTCGACATTTCTTTGTCGGCCGCTATTCTATATATTATGATGAATTATTTTGTCAAGAATGTAAGACCTGGTTTGAGCAACTTTGGGGACAGAATGGCGGGACAATATAATTCGCACGTACCACGCGTCACATAGCATGGCATTACATATAGCGTACGTATACCTAAATACGTATATACGGAGCCTCACGGCGAAGACGACGGCTAAAATTCGTTTGGAGTATCCGCATAATTGAAATCACAATAACAGTCTCTTGGAGTGTCCGTATAATTGCTATAGCAATAATAAAGTACTTGACGCAATGAAAAAAAAATATAGCCGAGTGACACGTCGCGAGTGTATAGCTGACTGTGAATATTCAGCGGAATCTTATGTTCTGTCATTTTGTGTGGTTTTAAACAGAGGCGGACAAAAGCAGACTAAATAAAACAAAGGGAGTCATTCTAAGAATGGTCTGGCGAAAATGTTTTTGCTGTTTAGTCCATCGTCCTGATTTCTGAAGGAAGCCATTGTAGCGATCGCCTTACTCCAATGAAGACGTGAGCAACACGATAATCAAACGGCCCCGCACGCGATGATAAAAATGCCAATATGTTCATTTGCAGCATAGGAGTGGAGGAGGAGGAGGAGGAGGAGGAAACATTATTCAAGTCCTGTACAAGGCGTTGCCACCTGCCTGGCTAGTCCCATGTTGGGACCGGGAGATCAAGCCTCTTTGCCTTATCACGGGCGTACTGGACAACCAAGACTTGAGAGATATGATCGTGGGATTAAATCATTCCTGAAAACCGATTCCGGGAAATGCCGGGGCCGAGCGACCCATACTCCCAGAGCATATGTTCAAGTGTGCATGCATATGTCCTTTTTGCATGTTTTGCATATAATATTCATGTCTACAGTGTTCTACCATTTCTTCCTTTGTGCAGGTGAATAATAGCATAGGAGCGCTTTCGGCCAGTCAGCTGAAAGACGAGTTACCAACACAAAGTAGATTCTCCAATCTCAGATTAAAATGGCACGTGCGATAGTAAGTAGCGTTTCTGGGTGACAGTGGTGACCCTGTTTAAAAATAGCTGCGCCATAGCTGTTTTTCTCTATCCCTCTCTCTGGTTTTGCTCGAGTATCGCAAGTAATTGTGCACCGTTTTATGTGCTTCTGAGAGCGCGCTCGTCAGTTTAAACTGCTTCGTAAGGGCCTTCGATTGCACGGTCTTCGGTAGTAGCTGAGTCAGTGGTTCAACACGATTCAACATACACACATCTATTTCTGCAAAATTAAGTCCCTGTTATTTCTCCCCATTTGTAGGCAATGTTTCGTAGCTGTTTGGTCATATTGAGACTTAATGCACACGAGAGACTTCGCAGCACTTCGAATATGCGCTTGCTAGGCAGACACTTTCTTAGTTTGGCCGTCGTGTGTTTATGTTAAATGATGTGAACCTCGAAACCTCAAGGCCGCCAAAGAACCAGCTATGTTAGAATCATCCTAAATAAACCGAACAGACTACTGAATGTTGAAAAACAAAGAACAAAACTAAAGCAATCAAGGTGTGAACAAAGAAAGGAACAAATTAATTAAACAATATATATTAGCGCTTCAGATCAAAATTGGGTATCGTGTTCCATGCATCAACATTAACGTCGAATGCGATACAAAACCCAGTATGGTAAACACATCAATACAACCGCTATTCGCAAAGTTACGCCAAAGCACGCACGCATGCGAATGTTTTATACGTTGTAGAATAAAACCACATCACCACATTTATCTCGCATTATTTTGCCTGTTTGAGTACGATGATAAATCAGTTTGCTAATCGCAATTTCTTCTATTGTGTGTGCGACGATTAGTGATGTAAAAGCCCAGTAAAATCAATAATTTTGAAGAATGAAAATGGGCTTTTTTTTTAGTTTCTACCCCATGCAAGGCAGGCGGAAAAGATCGACGCTCCTTCTTATTCGAATTTCTAACCCAGAATGTGCATAACGTCCCGCAGCCAATAGTGCATATCGTCCCAATGACTGCAGGCATGCTGTAACGAGCACTGAAGCTCTCGACTCCTTTGAGCTTGAGAATCAATTGTTATGATTTAGAGATGCGTACATTGGAAGCTATTGAAGCATGTCCTTGAAACGAACCACTAAAATAAAACGACGCGTTAAAAACACGAAACCAGGGAGTAACAAAGGCAAGTTTCATGCGGTTATCAAAAATAAATGTACTCGTGTTGGTCTACGCCAAAATTGGCATAATAATAACTTTAACTGCAAAGCGAAGTAGTGGTGCACAAACGATAGAATAGCGTTTTTTTTTATGTGTTCCAACTTCTAGGGGAAGATTAAGAGGTGTGCTGTACAGCGTGATCTGCGTCTGAGATTGTATCTGAATATGATCGGGGCGGCAGTCACTTTAGTGAATGAGATGTTGAATTTAGAAGGGTGATGGTTCGGGCTAGTTGGCTTTCCATTTTAGATTCTGTGGTACAGCGCGAAGCAGGGACAATGGACGCATGAAAGCGCTTGTCCTCATTTTTCTTGCGTCTCTTGTCGCTGCTTCGCGCCGTACCACACAATCTGAGATGTTGAAACGTTGCTTTATTTTCCAACGACTGCTGAAATTAGTGAATAAAATTTTTTGACGAGCGAACATGGTACACTATACTTAAGAATAACGGAAAAACTTGTTGCGGAATCCCAATTAATATTCCTAAACGCTGGAGTACACCCAGCAGGAAGCCAAGAAAATATCGCTGGATAATGTTACATGCTTCAAAAAAAAAAAAGAAAAAGGAATCGGCGTCATGAAGTTATTTTAAGCTCAACGACGAAGGAAAGAGGGTCACTACAATAAAGTGGAACAAGACAAGCGCTTCTCTTGCTGTTCTCGCTTTAGTCGCTCATACCTTTTATCGTGTTCTATTCGCTGCTACTCATTTTAGCTCTTTATGCCATTTATGCCTCGCAAAAATAAAGAATTCAACTCTAGAAGATTTGAAAAAGAACTCTAAAAAAAGTTGTACACTAATCTTTTAGTAGTTTCGTCAACATGAATAAAGCCGGGTCCTTTCGACTAAAAGAAAAGGCTTAAAAAAAACTGTGTTCTTTCCAGATAAAAATAAAATAAAAAGAAATATGTACATAAACAGTTTTATGAAACGCATAAGAGAGCAATACAGATATGACCTTCTTTTTTCGGCTCGAAGACTCAGCACAACATCTCGTTTCCTCCCCTGCCAGTGACCTCTCGAGAAGTATACGAGGTGTAAATAAAACTTGATATCGGGCTAGTTGGTATATGCTTCATACAGCGAAAAATACGCACAGCACCAAGGAAAAGACAGGCGAAAGGAAACGGCGTCAGAACGGAGGTCAGGGCCCGCTATAGAAGAAATACAACTGACGCACTTTCTTTTCACCGGTCTTTTCCTTGGTGTTGTGCGCCTTTTATGGTGTATGACGCATGCACGAGGTGTGCCGTCGAGCTCATGCTGTGTTTCGCGCTTCGCTATTTTTTGTTTTCATATTCCCGTTGCAGGTTAACGGCCGCACGTGCCGAAGGTGCTGTCGTGGGCATTGTCATCTTTCGCAGCTTTCACGCGAGCATGTCCTACCGCTGGTTATGTCTATCTGACGATTTCCTTCCACACTACAAGCTCGTGTGAGGGTCTCTTCATGCGTACATATATATATATATATATATATATATATATATATATATATATATATATATATATATATATATATATATATATATATATATATATAAGAGGAAAGATGTTGAGACCGATTAAGATACAGAAAATTACAGATTAAGATACGGTTGACTTTGGCAAAGGCTGGTCCACCAGCCGAAGCGTCAGTGAAATATACTGGGCTTATTGAACATACGTCATACTCTTTTTCTTCATTTTACTACCGGACCAGCGTGATTTCCTCAGCCGTAAATATATATATATATATATATATATATATATATATATATATATGTGTGTGTGTTGTGTATATATATATATATATATATATATATATATATATATATATGACAGTGTTTATGCGTATACGTGTGCTTTAACGGCACGCTATCTGGTGCCTTTTACGTCACTGGCTGATCAATGACCTGTACCTCATACACGTGTTTTCAGAAGCTGTTCTGAGGCAAGAAATTGTCCCCTGGGCAAGAAGAGCGTCGTAATGGACGAACTTATGAGGTGCTCCTCGAGCAATTTCTGTCGTATCGCAGCATGTAGTACGTTCTCCGGCGCGGATGAAGAAACTACTCTCCTGCCCGTCTGTGGTGTGCAGCGTGCCGTAAAATACAACCTTGCCTGGTGAAGTCACGCATGAGAATCCTTTCAGCCGGCTTAGCAGCTCTGAGTGTTCGCAAGGCACGTTGACGGAAACGTGCTACCGGGTGCGTCGGCCCGCGTCTATCGATTCGGAGACGCTTTCGCGAAAGCAGACTCCAGTGTGCTTGCTCCAGAGGGTTTGGAGCAACCCGCCATTGGATCGAGTTTCGTTTAGGCCCATCTATCCTTTAGACTCGTTGTATACTCTCACCTTTCCTTGGTCCTATAGCTTCCGTCATACTACATTAGAAGAAAGGGGACGGGTTCGCCATGTTCTCTTGTAAGTGGCAAGCGGAGATTTACATTAAAGGAGCGCTTAGCTTTATGTTATACGCAATTAAAAACGCACAACAGACGTGTGCGAAATCTGTACATATAATGTCGGCTCATAGGTATGTCTAAAGCACGCAAACCTGTTACTGGAACAGAATTGTGCGTAAAAATACAGAAAATATGTCGTTTTCAAGAAAGAAAAAGAAAAAACACGGCAGTAACGGCCGTTAACATATGCAAATGCTCCTTGTTTTAAGTTTTGTGGATGATTCACCCGTAGCAATACAGTGGCTGCACTGCTGTGCACGAAACTGACTGAATTCCGCATCTTTGTTATGCGAACATCCGTGTTTTTTGCAAGAGAAACTATATACACCATGTCTGAATGAGCGCTTGTACTCGCAGGATTTCAGCTAACAATATTGTATTCAACACGCAAACTGCATGCATAATGAAGAGGCCTATAGAATGAGCGAGAGTTATAGCTTTCTGCCAAAAGCTGAAATAACGATCGTATATTTAAATATGTGTTTCTGCACCCTGAATTGCGGTCGCAGTTCGCCGCGCACAGGGGCCTTGTGGCGACGATCATATCCGCAAATACATCCATGTACTTCCAACTTTTTTTTCACATTGTTTAGTGTCAGCGCATTCCAGTTTATAATACTACATATGTCTTTAAGTGTGCAAGGAACGGTGCGCATAGGCGCCCATGTAAACAGACTTGCGCAGTTCAGGCACTGGTATACACTGTCAATCGCGGATGAACTTTTCGAATGTCAGAAATGTGTCCCCAAGAGTGAAAGGGGTTTACTGAACTGTACAGTATACTTGCCCAAGATTTCAACCATGCCGTTATAGTTCAAAATATATAATCTCTGTCAATAACTGACCCTTCATTTACACACCACGATTAAGCATAATCTGCACTGTTCATGTGTTGTCATCTTGAAACAAGACCGGCGAGCTTTCACGTTCTTGTACGGCACAGTAAAGCTCGCGAACATGCACCGACATGCACTGTGTGCAAACTATGCGATGGCGACTAAAAACGAGGGACCTAGTACAGTGGGTACTAAAGAAGAAGAAATGCCCAGTGCCGAGTTTGCGTAACGATTAAATCTTTATTTCTTTTTTGACCCAACATGCAACACCGCTTATTCCATGAGCTTTATTCTACCCATGGGAAGAAGTTATGACACAACTAATTATTTACCTGTTCATTACATGCACCAATCAGCCCAAATTAACATTATGCTAGAGCTTGTTGACGCATTGCACTGCACTGCATTGCAACTCTGGGGTTTGCCATTTCGAGTAAAGCAAGCCAGACGTTCATCTGGTTGACCACGCTGCCTTTCCTCTCCCTGATTGCTCTACCTCTTTGTACAAAATGTACCACCTTGTCGGAGAGAAAACATTCTCCTCTTTCAGAGTTATTATTTGACGATCAATTTTTTTACTGTTCCAGCATCTATAGCATAAGCGGAAAAACGAGATCAATTATCTTTTGTTCTCCGTTCTCAAAGAGTGCGGTACCAGGTGGCAGCGCGCACTGCGCTTCCGATATCGAAGGATCTAACGAGCCGTTGACAAAGCGTCGAATGTGTGGTCGGCCGAGTTTTATCGTTTCGTGTATGTCAAAATTGTTACTTTACCGTAAATATGCCTTGATTTGTACTCAAGAATGGATCAAGGCCTCAAGAAACAGTGATTTAAGCATCGTTGAAGCATCGTGATTGAAGCAAAAGAAGCGATAGATATTTGCGCTGCTTGGCTCGGCATGTTCAAACTGGTTCAAACTGGTTCAAATTTGTCGCTGTGTGGTGTCCGCTTGTGTGCTCGTCATGTGCCGTCATAGCGCGGGAATATCTGCGATGAATGTGTTTCGCGTCGTCTATGAAACTCTGCACGCTGTGGCATCGAATAAGTTGTTCTGTGTTCGGGTGCATGCACGTATGTGCTTGGGAGCGCGATAGCCGGTCCTGAAAGGATGTTCAACAGTCTACCCTCATAACTTGCTCGTGAGGTAAGCCCGTTGTAACTTTATTTGTTTCGTTTGCGTAGTGTCGGTGTTAAAACGATGTGTGGTCAGACGGCCATATTGTTTCGAAAGGCCAGTAAACAGCGTCTTAGGGGGAAAATGACGCGTGAACGGGAAAAGTACCACCTATCAATTAAGATCGGTATCCACGGTAGCGCGAGCGGCTCGATCGGGATCGAAATTTGATCGTCGGGACAGCAACCGGACGCATTAGCAGACTGCGCCACAAATGAATTGGCTATGTGGAGCTTTAACGAACACGTTTCACGCCAACACCTTAGCGAGCTGGACTATGACTGCACTGGGTATGCGCCGCTCTTCAATGAACCTCTCGCCAACTTGGGTCACGAATCTGTGCCACTAAGTGTGCGGTAATCGCGGTAACCGCGTTCGCAGGCACCGGCACGCAGCACTTCTCTCGGAGACCAAACGCAGGCTTCTCGTTAGCGCCACTAGATGGCGCAGCGTGTCCAGAAAGAAGCGCGAGAGAGGATCCCGGCTGCCGCATGACGCGTTTCTCAGCGTCCGTACGCACCGGTGCGCCATACATATGGGAGGCCACGCGCAGGCTCCATGACGGCGCCGCTAGATGGCGCGCCCAGCGTTCTTTGGGCAAGTGCGAAAGAGGACTCCCACTGCAGTACATGGCTCACGTAAGACTCTTTTCGAAAGTGGCTATACGTTGTGCCGCTATACTGATTCAGTGCTAGCGCATTATCCTCGACACTCGTCGTGCGATGGGTTCTACCACTTTTTTGCTTGGTTCACGATAGCTTATAGCTATGCGTGACATGTTAGGACTTTTCCGTATGCACGTCGTATACCGCCTGTGATTGCGGTGGTAAGCAGACGACCCGGCGCGGATGAAGACATCTCAAGGGGCATTTGGCATTCCTATTGGCTAAGGAATTCTGCAGCTTCCCCAGTGCTGCAAACAGCTTAAGTAAGTAAAGTAAGTAAGTAACTAAGTAAGCAAGCAAACAAGCAAGTAAGCAATCAAGCAAGCAAGTAATCAAACAAGCAAGCAAGTAAATAAGGAAAGTAAATAAGTAAGTAAATGGGAGTAATTTATTTACAGCAAGCAATTTCCAAGGGACATTCAAAGGCAACGGCTAAAGAGAATCAATAATGACAAAAGCCCTTAATCTTCCGATGTTCGTGACAGTTCACACGCTTCGAGTTCAGCAAAGTAAAAAAAAAGAAGGATTATGATACATAACTTCAGGAAAATGGCCAGCTAGCAACTTGCAAGGGTGCACATATCAAACCACACAAACAAAAGGAGACATCTGCATAACATCTTTAAACATTCGTGCAGAAGAGCATGGCAAGATACACAGGCAAACAAAATAAATTCCGCAAATGATTGATGATTGATGTTTGATGTTGAGTGGCGCAAGGGCCAGGAATGGCCAAAGAGCGCCATGCTAGTGAAATTCCAAAAATGAGAAACGTAGAATGCATCAGGATACACTGAAAGTACATAATACATAGAAATACTCAGAATACTAATTCGTCAATGATTTAAGCATTGGTCGAGGCATGAAAATTCACTAGTATATGTTGATACTCTATACATCTGGTTATTAAAAGGAACCTTTAGCTCGGGTGCTACTATCTATATACATGTAATAGGAGAATTCGTTTTTCTCGGCAACCACTGCACCAAAATTGACGAGGTTTGTTGCAGATTAAACAAAATCCTAAAATCTAGTGGCTGTTCATTTCCAATTTCCGATTTAGGTAGTCAATATTTTATAAAATGTTGGCGAACATAGCTAATTTTCAGAAAACGAGACAATCAAGTTTACAACTCTGTAACTCTGCAGTGAAAGATGATATCACAATCTGGTGAATTGCATCTAATAAACACCCAAAGCGGACAATATTGCCATGTTACACATCAATCTCAAAAAATTAGTGATATGGAAATGCAGCTTTTTCAGAATCCTTGTATGCAACATAACAAATTCACGTAAGATATACATTGACATATCAAATTTGTTCGCTTTGAATAATCTAATGGGTGCCATTTACAGAACCGCGATATCTGTTCTTGATGCAGAGATATTAATTTGTAAACTTCGTGCTTCTATTTTTTTCGAACTTCTGAATTTTTAAGACTTTTTAAACAAAATTCAGGACTTGAATCGAAATTCCACTTCCAACAACCACTAGCATTTAGCTTTCTCTCTCAAATGCAACAAAATTCATTAAAATCGGTTCAGGCGTTATCTCAGAAAAGCTTTTCTGCGTTTTACATGTATTTGAATAGGCCGCGTCGAAGTTGGGCACGAGCTAAAGCTTACTCTTAATAAGTTCTTTGCTTGTTTTTTTAAAGGCAGCACTGCTAGCTTTAAAGTTCAATCTGTATACAAGGATATTAAGTTTAAGATGTATCTTGTACGCAGCATTTTGTTTTTTCATAATTAGTTGTCATTTTAGGTGCGTGCTTCTTTTGTTTTCGTAAACAATAATATGGTGTATCGATGGGGCTGTGTTCACATAGCTTAGCACAATGCGTTGGCGGGCTAGTTGGTGCGGATCCATAAATACTTTATGAAAAGCGCCTTGTCATGTCGCCTTTCTTGTGTCACATAGCTTATTTTGTGGAATTAGCTGGAGCTATCTAATACAGTATGATTGATCCACCCTGAGCATGGAATGTTTTATGAACAGTGGAGCAGTTGTGAGGTGTTGGAATTTTCCTCTGTACTTTTCAAAACAAAATTTTCTTTTGCATAGTAATAAGACTACGGCAATTCTTTTGCGATGTTGTTCCCCAGACTAATATCCCATAATTTACCTTTTAATGGAAGAGTGCATAGCACATACTTATCTTTAACCTTAGTCGGATTAAGTGTACTGTTTTGTAAAAATACCCAACTATTCGGGCTAACGCGGTAATCAGGTGATTCACATGTGTATTCCAGTTTAATTTCTCCTGGAACCAGACACCAAGAAATTTTTCTTCCGTGACGTGTGCAATACAATTGCCTTCAAATTTTAGACATTTTACTTATAGGCTTGATTATATGTCGGAATATCATATCGTTTTTTTTTTGCATTCAGGCGTAGCTTATTTTGCCTTAACGAATTTGAAAGATGCCATAAATTGTTATTTACACTGACCTCAAGTGATCTTAAATTGTCTGACGAAAAGAAAGCGTACATTGGTATCGTCAACGTACCAATGTACTAAGTTCAGGGGAATCAGGTATTTCAACAATATCATTTATATCGGCAAGGAATCATAGTGGCCCCAGTATGAACTCTTAGGGCACTCCTTGTTTAACTTTATCTTTGTAAACATTGTGCTATTAATTTGTATGAACTGATAACGATCTTCAAGGTAACTTCTGAAGAGTTCAAGTGCAACTCCACGCACTTGATACCTCGAAGATTTATTAATTAATAGTGGGAACTGTATGGAGTAAAATGCTTTTTGAAGTTAAAGAGTCCGAGAATATATTTTTTTCTTTTCCATATGGTCAATTATCTTATCTCTGACATACAGTAGAGCTTGTTCGGTTGACTTACTTTTTGAAACCCATATTGACTCTTTGATATTATTTGATGTTTATCAAAAAAAGGATGCAAGTCTATCGTAAATTATTCCTTCAAATATTTTTGATATTGTTTGCGGCACGAATATTGGTCGATAGTTTGATAAAGTACTGATATCGCAACCTTTATGAGCTGCAGTCACGTTTTCCACCTTTAACTGTTTTTGAAATAGGCGGATAGTGAGGGTGAGTTTGATAATTTAAGCCAAGACATTACATATCAATGGTGATATGAACTTCAACTCAACAGAGCCTATTTCATCAATCCCTGATGCAAAATTACTTTTAAGTTTTGTGATTAAGTTTTCTACTTCAACCGGAGCTGTGGGTACGAAAAAAAACGCTAGAATTAGACACAGTAGACTCATCAGCAGTTGGATCATTTCCCGTATTTCCATCGGTTGCAACATAAGAGCCCGCGTTTGTAAAGTGTTCTTTCATAACATTGGCCGACCTTCCGCCGCTGAGTTTTTCGTCATTATTTGTTAGAGCCTGTGTCCTATCACAATCTTAATTCCTGTTCGTGAAACCCATTTATGACCTCCCATAAGTTCCTCTGATCGTTGTATATTTTTCCACGTAACTTTCATAGTACTTCATGTTAGCCTTCCTTATGTCCGAAGTTAAAATATTTCTATATAACTTGTATTTGGTGAAGGCGAATGTCTGTCCCAAGTCGGTGAAATCGTTGTACAACTTATTTTTTAGTAGAATGCGCCAGTAAAGACCAGAATTTATGCAAGGTTTTCGGCTTTTCTTTATTTCTATCACGTGAGAACTTCTGAAGTCGAAATACTGCCTCATAACTATCACGCAACAGCCGTAGGAAAGTGTTATAAGCTTCATCAAGGTTATTTTGCCTGTAAATAATGCTCCAATTTAGGTTCTGAACTAAGTGTAAAAAAACTTTACCGAGTTTTCCTGCTTTCAACTCGATGAAGAGATGTCTGGGTTTTCGGAATGCTGAAGTGAGGAGTAAATGATGCAAGAAGATGGGCATATGATCACTTATGTCACACAAAAAAAACCCGCTTTTTACATTCTGTGAATTTAAATTCGAAGCACTTATATGAAGTAGCGTAGCGCTTTCTGATGTAATCCTACTAAGTAACGTTATGAAATTTGCACTTTCTTATGTAAGTAAAAGCGTTTCAAGTTCTGTCGCAAAGGGATCATTGGAGCAGAGGTCACCCATAATTATGCGAGAAGTATTCCCGAGAGCAGTTTTATTTTTGATTTTCTTTAAAGACACCTTACGGGCCCCCTAGAGGCATTGTGTATGAAGGGAGAGTACGCTCAACGATTATACAATAATTAGAATACATATATCAATAGATATACAAAAATACAATGTAAGAAATGCGCTAACATGCAGTAAAGTGGTGTTAAAGATTGTACAAAAGACAAACCGAATGTGTTTGAACGTGAGAGGTCAGTGAACTAGAAATTTCCAGAAAGTAAAGTATAATCAATAGAATTACAGAGCGAGCGAGACAATATTTGGCTATAATAAAAGAGTATTTAAGGTGGCAGTTGCACAATAATAGCGGGAAACTAAAGAAAAAATAACACGTTAGGTTATGTAGAGTTTGAAAAATGCGTTGCTAGAAGATGCTAGAATTTTTTCTGGTCACTCTCATAAGCGATGGCGTTAGAAAGATTATTCCAAAGGCGAATGGCTCTTGGAAGAGCGAAGTAGTTAAATGAATTAGTCTCTTCGTAGATGCGCATGAAATTGAACTGATTGTACAGCCGGTGTGACCTGTAATGTGGAGTTTCAAGAGGCAGGACTGATGGTTCTGTATTATAGACATATTTATGAAATAATGATAGCAGGGATATATGACGACGATCATGCAAGGGCTGTAGTGAGACGTCGAGTTTAATTTGTTTTATGCTTTTGTTATACTCATAACGACGTGAAATAAAACGCGCAGCCCTATTCTGGATAGATTCGAGTTGATCGATCAAGTATTTCTGATGGGGAGACCAGACGGATGCGGCGTATTCAAGCTGAGGTCGAAAGAATGTTAGATAAGATAGCTTACGAATGTCTTTAGTAGAAATATGCAACTTGCGTCTTATGTACCCTAATGATCTTGAAGCATTGGCGCATATGCATGCAATGTACGTTGACCACAAAAGAGTCGAAATTAGGTTACCACGAAGATATATATATTGAGTATCATGCAAAATAGTGATGTTATTTATGTGATAAGGAAACGTAGATTAGTATGCTTGCGGCTAAAAGAGATAATTTTACGATGGATGATAACACTTCAAGGAACTGAATAACTTTTGTTGCGGCTGTGTGGTGGACTATATACACCAATTACTAAAAATTAATCAATACACATGGTCACGCATTCAATATCATCATTCACGACAAAATATTTATTAAGCAGTTCACAAGAAGGCGCATCCTTAAAATAAATAGCAAGACCTCCACTTTTCGTTGTTTGTGACAGAGGATTTCATTACGATAACCTGGAATGAACGGTGCATCTTCTTTATAAGTAAGCCATGTCCCTGAGAAAACCAGCACATCAAGCCCAATTGATATCGACCGTAGAAAAACAACTGCGTCATCGACCTTTAATTTAATGCTTTTACAATTTATATGTAATGCAGCAAAGAGCTTTCTGCTGTAGCGAATTTCGCTAGTAAAGTTCGCAGCAACATAACACTTGTGGTTATTAACAAGATCAGACATCATAAACTGTTTTCAGTTTGGTAATTCGCCTTCCATGTACAATTACCAATTTTAGGCAGCCTTGCCTCATCCGCAATGTGTTTCGCTTGCGAACCTTCCTCTTTACGTGCTAGCAATTTGCTACCAGATGTCCAGACAAACTTCCAGCTTGTTTCTTTCATTTTCTGTATTGTCGCTGAGAGCAGAGCCTTGCGCCTCTGCGTCAAATGCTCGTTTACGAAAATGGCCATTTTCTTCTAATCCACAAGCGCAGAGCTATCCTGCCTTTTCCTTCTGAACTTAGCCAGAATGTCGTCACTTTTTGTTCTTTTGACAAAACGAGCGATTACTTTCTGCACACCTGGTTTAAAAGCGTGGATCCAGTGACATGTGTCTGTGTCAGCTAGATAGATCGATTATCATGCCGACAGCTTCGCCTATCTTTGTCACAACTTCCACTGGATCAATTCCCACAGGTGCAACATTTTGTCTCAAGATTGTTTAGGCGCTGACAGTGCTTCAGCTCATTGTATTTTTGTGATAGTTTATTATTTTGCGCTTTGACTTAAATGCTTTGCCTGATAATCTCTTGCATTGCAACTATCTTGATATTCTTGATATCAGTGCCCGCATCTTTCAGCCCTCTGACAGTGTAAGAGCAAAAGGTTATGCTGTCCTTAATTTCCTGCATCTCAATTCCAACATCGCGCCTTAAGTTTTCAAACGATTTCGACAGCTCTTTAAGATCTTTTACGTCTGCTGCGTCCTTCTCTGCACCTGTCCCGGCATTCTTTGCGGGTTCATTGCCCATTAGCAAAGCAAATACACTTCGCGCAAAGCAAACGCACCCCACGCAAAGTAAATGCACCCCACGCAGTGCAAGTACACTTCACGCAAAGCAAATACACTTCACGCTGTGGTCGGCAGCAGCGCACAAGAACAGAAACAAATTTAAACACGAGTAACACGATTTCTCACCTGCAAAAGCAGAAGGTGTGTTACGATTTGCACGGTTTGCGCACTGCCGCCGAACTGCGTCGCCCACTCGTCGAAGCCGTTCTTTTATGCGTTTTCCAGGGCCAGCTGGCTTTGCGGCCACGTTAAAGGGACGCTAAAGGCAAATACCAAGTCGACGTGGACTGTTTGAATACCATTATAGAAACATCGTAACGCTTGTTTCTTGCCAAGAAGAGATTTACTTTACGAGAAAATTGCATCTGAAGGGTCCTAATACATTTTTCGAAACTCAAATCTCCCACCACCCAACCGGGAGAGTGGTGACGTTGCATACGTCATCACCGCCCTTTGATGCCGTCGGTGAGTAAAACGGCGCCCGACAGACGGCGGCACCGAGCCACGACAGAGCCACGGATTCGCCACTGCAGCTTCTTTTCGGTCAAGTAGCGCAGACCATTCGGACATCTCGCGACATCGCATGGAAGTAGAATTCTCTGCTATTTGCAGTTTGGCCGAGTTCCGCGAGCTAGCAAAACCAGTGCAGCACTACGCGATAACTAGTGAGACGCGAAAGCGTGGGCGGCGCGGAGTGGAGCGAGAACGAAACCTTTCGACCGCCCGCGTCGTTGTCGAGGGAAATTTCAATGAGTTCTTTTTTCTAAAAGTGAAACAGAACAGGCCAAGTAACATTTTATTTTGTCTTATAATACAACACAAGGATGTTTTAGGAAACCAGTGGTTGAGTACTAGTGACAAAATTTAACTGAGGAGCGCTTTCGTCATCGGGCAAGTACTTGAATGCCCCGGGTGAGCCTCTAATCATGTCCTGCATTTACCTCAATTTGTCGATTATTAAGGCTTTGTTCGCGAAAATATTGACGCCGTAGAGATTCTCGAGCATTAATCTATCGCTTTAGCTTGACTTAATATGTGCCTTTAGTGTCCCTTTAAGGCGAGTTTCATGGCGCATGTCTCCAAACTGGTGTCATTCAGTAAATGCATTGCAAGTGCATACGCCCTGCACTCTCACCGGCTACAATTAGTAAATTGCAATGTCTGCCTTAAAGTAATTATTTAGACGTTAGTTAACCAATTTATTAAATAGTTGAATATGTGTTTCGATTGCTTGTCAACAAGTATACTTTAATGTCCCGGGGGAGCCTCTAATCACCTCCTGCATTTACCTCAATTTGTGGATTTTTAAGGCTCTGTTCGCGATCATATTGACGCCTTAGAGACTTTTGTGCAATAATCTATCACTTTAGCTTGACTTAATATGTGCCTTTAGTGTCCCTTTAAGATACAAGTGCAGGTGCAGGACCACGGTGGCAAAAGTTTCAGCTGAGCGTCTGTCTTGGGTCATGCACTGGGTAAGCACCCGAACACACGAATTCGACACTGCGTACATTACATTGGTATATGCCCATTCTTGACAAATCCCGCAGAACGGATGTGCCAAGTTGACACGAAGGGTTATCATCCTTAAATATAATAAAGCGATAGCGCCCGCTGTACAGTGGACACGTCCGCGTCGAGTGCAGCCGCTTGATGGGAAGCCGCTGCAACGTAGTTGCAGCCGGGATACTTCTACGGAGTTTCAACTGGGCTGCAGTGATTACAACAAGACATAGTGTACCATTGCATCATATGACATTGTGGTTAGCGGCAATATTGCCACTTCGTGCGTCTGCGCTGGCAGTACGGTGTGTCGCTACAGCGCTTTAATGCTAATAACATTAACGTCAACCTTCGTCGTGAGATAGGTTCTGCTGGAATTTTTGCGAATTACGGTTACTCTCCACCAGGCCTCTAGGCTGCTTCCAGTAATCACTTCCAAATTGCGGCCGAAGGAGCATCTTTGAGGAAAGAGAAGTTGAGAATGTTGAAATTTGATTATATCTACCTAAACCTCAACCTAGCCACTCTCGCGAAAGCACCGTTGCACAAAATTTCGCCTGTTCCGTGTAGCTTGCGGCGCACGTCACAAAACGACCACAGACACCGACAAACTGTGCGCGTGTTGTGGCTTTTGGGATTTACCGGTTCTGCCCTAAACAGAAATGCGTGTTTGAACTCATTGACTGTCGCCGAGGAAAAAAAAAGGCCTCTCACAGTCTTCCGAGCCTAGGGCCTGCTCATGCACTTCAGCGTTTTGCTAGTGTCCACATTTCGCACTCGATGAGCACACAAAGCATACTTTTACAAGGTAGCTGTTATACGCTATAGGTTCTGGCGGTTTGTGTGCGTAGGCAAAAACGATGGCGGCCACCTCAGACCTAAACGAGCTAAAGCATAAAGCAAAAGTGTATCGCCGGGTATGCCCCATCTGCGTTTAATCGATAGAAGTGTCAAAACGTATTGTTATAAAATATATATCTTAATAAAAGAAGTAAAATCGGAATAGACAATGTTTAGTAGGGATAGCGGTTTGGCGTCACGGTTCTCTACAGGCAAACCAGGTAACCTTATTTCAGTTCCGTTCCACCCGTGCAATAGGTAGGCCACGTGCGTTGAGGACTGCAGAAGATTGGCGCGCCTACGAAGGACACCGTCGATAGCAGAAGCGGGAATGTGTGCGGCGACGGCGGGCGGCACGTAATACGGACGAAGATCGTGTCTGAAATGCCAATCGTATACGCACTTTTGGATGGGTCACCCCTACCGACTTCACTCCCGTCATAATTGTGGGTAACTTACAGTGTCGCCACAGAGCCACTGGCTGTATATTGTAGCGATTATAAAGCGATAGTCACTTTGATGACGAAGCAATAAATTAAAAAAATCGAGCAAAAGAAGGTTCAAATTAAAAAGAAAGCATTGAGTATGCAGTTTAATATAAAAAAAAAGGAAATCTTGAAAAAAAAAGACGAAATTCAGGGGGATGTATCTATTATTTTCAAACAACATATTTATTACCAACATATTTATCGCCATATATGATGACCACCAAGGTGGATGACCATCGCTAGTCATCCACCGTTACAGAGTGAAATGGCTCTTATTTTTGTTTTCCGATCATGCAAGCGCGAGCTCGGGCACAGACAATGCCCGAGTATTAACTCAACTCACTGCAATGTCACAAATTGCGTCGCGCTGCTTAGCTCGAGTACGCGGGTTCGGTCCCGGTCGTGGCGGCCACACTTAGCTCGTGTACTTTGATATAAGTGCGCATTAAGGAGCCCCAAGAATGAATTTATTTTGATTATATTATCGTTCGTGGCTACATATTACCGTGGCTTATTCGTTCTTTTTGTTGCGACAAGAATGAGCCGGTCGCATGATCGGAGCATACGTCAACCACAGCTGCGGGTCATTTCACACTCGGCGTTTGATTATTGAAAGCGTTTTGCAGGTCGCCGACCGGTGCCGTCTAATATCGTCCGCGTAGCAACGTTTTTTTGGATGGCTCAAACATTCTCTTTGCGAGCACAGTGGAGATGATAGATTCATTGTGCTGATATAGATCCGGCACTGAAGATATTGCAATTGCCGGCCTAAGCTGCATAAACTTTACCGAGCGTGACGCGTTAAAATCTGTCGGCGTACTTCAATACGCAAAAACAAAAAGAGACAAAGAAAGAAATCGAACGAAATGTCCGACGATTACGACACTCTCTAATGCGAAACTTGAGCGCAGCTGTGTACGTGTTTTCATTTCTCGATATATTGACGCATTAGGGTCAAGGGCCTCGTATCGCGGAAAATCCGCCGTCGGCGTCGGTGGCGATGTCCATATGAAACTAATCATCCCGAACCACGCATCCCGATCGACGAAGGCCCTCGGCGTGGCGCAGAGGCATTACTGAACTAATTTAAATTCGCAAACTAAAATGCGTGAGAAAATTTGTGAAGTACGACTTGCACACAACCTACCGACATGGTAGCGTCGGATTGTAATTTGAATATGCGAGAAAACATAATTCTGTTACGCTGAAACTCAAACACAAACCCCTTTTCCAGCTGCTGTTTGAGGTTTGTCTTACGGATACATAAGCTGCAGTTGCCGGGAAGCGTGAGAAGCAGTCAGCGATCTTTGAATTCTACCGCGTTCCACTGTTAAAGGCGAAGCTTGTGAGTCCTCCAAGATTTTGAAGCAGAGAATTTGAGACCGAAATCACCGCACCGACTGGCAGTGCGCCAGTGCCGTCAGCACCTTCGCAGAGGGAGGGGCATTGTGGGAACGCTGGCATGATGAGCGGCATCGGAGCTAGCTGTGAAAGAAGACGACGACGAACGCGCGAGCATTGACACGAGCGCGTTCGCCCGGTTACGCCGAGGGACGCCGACGCTCAACCCAGGAACGGGCGCTTAAGAGCTGCGCTCTGAAATGCACAGTCGTTTCTTTGAAGCCACTTCGGGGCACGCAATTTCTGGGAACGGTGTTCAGATGTGAGAGAGAATTACACATGAGAGTTTCTGAAAGTCCTGCCTGCACAGAACATTAATTAGGGATGCAGTAAATCAGAGTACGCGAAACGACACCTACAAGAACGAGTACCTCAATTTGGCGAACGCTGCAGGTAGAAATATGTCATTCATTCTGAAGCACAATGTATACGGCCTCCTATATAACAGATGCAGAATTTCTTTTATATTATTTTACAGAAGAATAGAAGAATAGAAGCGATTCTATCTCTCGATCGTCGGACGTGGCAAACAATATTTATTTATGCCCTGACGGGGCCGAATACAAGCTTGGTTTCTTATGCGAAAAGTGCGCTATACTTATAAACTACGCAACATTTTTTGACTACGTCGGGCCACCCGATTGGAAACAAAATTGAAGTGGAGTTGTCTAGGGGTGTTTCTGCATTCCACATTCGCGGTAATGTGCTTGCCCCTCCTGGTAATTGAACCCGCGGCCTCTTCCTTTGTATAGGGGAGCGCCACAGACACTCCCTACACGAAGATTAGGAAAAATTCACAATCTAGTAGCAGCAGTTACTCTCCACAGTATTGCTAACGAGAAAAACTGTCAAGTTAATATGACAAGCTTTCTTTTACTCCATTTGTGTTTGGGCTGATTCATAAGACCTTCTAAATAGTTAACCAATTACTCTAATTATCACCAATTTACGTCCACGTCGTCAAGAAGGTGAGGCGTCTGAAAAGATGACCCTCGAAGTGTAAGAAATAATTCTTGATACTCTTGCAAAGCCATTTGTACAGACAAAACAGTTGCATGGTCACGCAAATGTGTCAACCCGTGTATTCCCGAGAGTTTGATTAGCTGTATTTGTGCACTTTATGTTAGCGCGTAGTGTATTCTTCGTTTGCTCATTAACATACCGCGCAAGCCCTCGAAAGTGTCCCCAAACTCTCTTGTTCGCAAAGTTCACCACAGGTTAATTTCCTGATAAATTGCCTCATGAAACGGGAGCACTAGAAATTACAATGACAATGAGGAAGATGGAAAAACAAAATAAAGAGGTAGAGAAAATGAATCATCTACGCAGGTGCTGGGCAGGATTCGGAGCGCAGCATATGTCACAATATCACTCGTTTTCGCGATACTTACGCATTTCGTGCAGAAATGAGTTCTAGATTGAGTTCCAGAAATGAGGTTTTCTAATAGAGCGAGCTTCTGTGGAGCCCTGACAACGAAATTGTATGTTGAACTAGCTAATGGCGGGCGGATAAAAACGAGACGAGGACAAAAAAGGGACAACTTTAATGAAAAATGTATTTCACGTAAGCAGGCGTTGCTAAGTCTGGTTTCAAGCAGCTTTTATTTTTTTCACCGATCTGCATAAAATATCATCAAGAGGCTCGTATCTCGTAGCGAATGATAACAGCTGCAGGTATGAGGCACGTCTTTTATATGTAACCAGCATATTGAGACAATTCCTGAGAAACACTTAGCTGAACCGGACACCGAGACTGACTATGTCAGTGTGCATTGGTGTATTTCGAACGAGGGCGTTTTCCCTGCGCACGTGATTTTGTACGTCATCGCTTCTATCTAGACTAGGTACTAGAAAAATTGTTAGGCCTACAACTTCTTCGACCTGCATTTAAAGAAATAATTAGCCTATTTATTACGATATTCGAAATGTTGACTAAAAATATATCATGGGCCTCTCTGCTTGCCGCTCTAATTAATTGTTGCATGAGTCAAAGGATTACGTGAGGTCTACTACTTTATGGTTGTCGTACTAGAACGAAAGCACTGTCATTGAAATTACACCACGAGAGACACGTTATTTATTTATTTATTTATTTATTTATTTATTTATTTATTTATTTTTATTTATTTATTTACAAAATACTGCAGACCGGATCCGTCCAAGCAGGAGAGGGTACATACATTTGTAAGTAAGCACTATGCCTTAGGATCAGCAACAATGGGGAAGTTATAATTTACATCCAGAAAATATAATAACAAAACTAAACAAGGTTACAAAGCAAATACAATTTGTGAGAGTACATGCCCCAAACACAGGTACATAGACAAAAAAGCAGACTACGCACAGTTAATAAGTAATCATCATTTCTAACCATACATATAGATACTTATATACAGGCTCTCAAGAAGTTGAAGAAAGGAGAGGTGAGTCATGAGGCAGGGAATTACCGTCGGATATTGTTTTAGGGAAAAATGAATGTTTGAAGAAATTCGTGCAGGCAAATATTGGCTTGATGCTATGGCTATGTTTATGTCGTGAGGGTCTGGTTGTGCCCCTTTCGAAGTAATCCTGTGGCTGAATGCCTAGTTTTTGAAAAGACAAGGAGTGAAAAAAGCGCAGCCGGGCAGCCTTTCTTCTTTCAGCTAATGGCTCAAGGGCTGCCTAATGTAACATGGCGGACGGAGAGTCCCTTCGCTTATAGCGGTTATATATAAACCTTACTGCTAATCTCTGGATTTTTTCTAGTTTATCTATGTTGATTGTGGTGTGTGGGTCCCATACTATGCTGGCGTATTCAAGAGTAGGTCTAACAATTGATTTGTAGGCTTGAAGTCTAAGTACGCTTGAAGAATTGCCTAATTTATATTTTAAGAAACCTAGCTTTTTTCTTGCAGAGGAGCAGATGTTGGAGATATGGGATGACCATTTAAGATCAGATGTTAAAGTCACGCCCAGGTATCTGTATTCTTCCACTTGACTAATTATGTTGTTCCCAATGCCATACGTAAATTTCATTTTGTTGATCTTATTCGTAGCACATAAATAAACGGTTTTATCATAATTAATTGTCATATCCCACTTGTTACACCAGTCTGCAAGGAGCTGTAAGTTCGAATTTAGGACAAGTTGATCGGATACAGAATGAATGCTTTTGAAGATAATGCAGTCATCGGCCAATAACCTGGCCGACGTGCTTAGTTCCAGAATACCTAACAGGTCATTAATATATATATTAAATAAAACAGGCCCCAAGACTGAGCCCTGAGGAACACCAGAGTGAACATCTAAGAAGCGGGAGCAGTTGCCGTTAATTTCCACATATTGTTTTCTATTTTGTAAATATGACATAACCCAAGCGATGATACAGGAAGAGATACCCATTTCTTTCATTTTGGTTATTAATTTGGAGTGAGGAACTCTATCAAACGCCTTGGAGAAATCCATAAATATTATATCTACCTGACCACCACTGTCGAGAGTTTTTGTTAGATTATGTACGGTATCACTTAGTTGTGTAGTAGTGGAAAAACGTTGCCGGAAGCCATGTTGCCTGTTGCTAATTATTTTATTCGTGTCTAAAAAGCTGTTAAGGTATTTGAGTATAATATGCTCTATTAGTTTGCAAGGAATAGAGGTGAGAGATACAGGGCGGTAAATATTGATTTCCTATGGATTTCCTTTCTTTAATACGGGTACAACACGCGCAACACGCCAGTCATGGGGTACGACGCCTGATTCTACAGATTTTTGAAAGATTACGACGAGAAATCTGGCCAGAATTTCTGCATACGTTTTTAAGAATGCTGCGGGAATGTTATCAGGGCCGGCTAATTTTTTTGGATCCAATCGCAATAGAAGTTCGTTAACACCTTCCAAAGAGATGGTAATGGTGCTTGCGCCATCACTAACTGACGTGTTATCAATCCTTGCATCAGCTCTGGAAAATACGCTTTGAAAATGGAGATTGAACCTGTCTGCCATTTCCTTTTTGTCCGTGACAACTTCCCCGTCAACCGTTTCTTGGTCTAACTTTTTATTGTCCTTATTGGAAAGGTACTGCCAGAATTTTCGAGGATTTTTCGTTGCAAAACGACCAAGTGTCTCCGAAAAATACCTGTCTCTTGCTTTTTGCAGTTTATGCTTGAGGGAGGCGCTTAATTCTGTAATTAGTGACACATTCTATTCTTTTTCTTCCTGCAACGCTTGATCTTCCGTTTTAATTGTATTAGTTCTCGGGTTAACCAAGGGTTTGTTCTCACTAGTTTCTTTACTTTTTCCGGTACAAAGTTTCGTATGCAGTAATCGCAGAGGTACTTAAACCTC
Source organism: Dermacentor andersoni (assembly GCF_023375885.2). Lineage (NCBI taxonomy): Eukaryota > Metazoa > Arthropoda > Arachnida > Ixodida > Ixodidae > Dermacentor > Dermacentor andersoni. Next base: position 52,772,828 of record NC_092817.1, on the reverse strand, counting down.
GCCCACAACGCATTTACGCTGGTCGAACAGACCAGCGTAATGTCGCCCTTAATGCGACATTATAATTTTCTCAAGGAAGCGATAGTCAGACACATGTATCAAGTTGTTCTGGTAAAACACTAATACATTTTAGTGAAAGGTTTACAGGAATATATACGGAGACTCGAAAGTGTATTAAAAGTGGTCGTACAAGAGACGTCATTGTAGCCAGTGTGTCAACTAGGGGACTTGTTTTCATCAGGGCTTTAACTTTGGCCCTGGAGACATCTCTGCTCTGGCCACAGTTCATGAAGACAGCTTGAAAGGTCAAAGAAAAAAAAATGTGACATGTTGTGAAGGTCACAGGTTCTTGAATGGACCGCACCATCGCCCGCGGCGCAGGTGTGAGCAAAATTATGAGTTCGCCGCAAACTCGAAGGCCCTCATGCGGAGGGCCCGACCCCCTTCCCAATATTCCAATTCTTCCACAGACCACTCTGCGTTAGCGCGAGGTAATAATTGTCTCTGCAGAGCGAGTGATGTCGGTGCTCATCAGGTCCATTTTGGTGCGGACTGTGCTAAGTCGGCATATTTTGAGAATATAATATTTTGCACATACAATTGAGATTCTGCGGTACCAGAGGCGGGCACAGATATTTTCGTTAGGAGGGAAATACTATCTTTCAGCGCCAAGGGGCTCATTGCACACGGAACCAGCGACAGTACATTAGATTTGCGCCCCCCCCCCCCCCCCCCTCCGTTTTCTGTATGCCTATGCGTGGGACATTACTCGCTGACCGTTATTTTTGCGGATACAGTCTTTTTTGGGTGACGTTGTGCAGAGCGCACCGCCTCACGGGAGATGGAGGTACCCTGTCTCTGTATACGAGAAAAATTACGCTTTACATACAACGCTGGCAAGAAGCTGTGCGGTTAGTTTAGCAGCTAAACCAAATTTCTCAGGCTGAGCCACTCGAGGCTCTGGGGAAATGATATCTCGAAAGTTCACCGATAGGCAGTGGGGCGCCTGAATGTTTACGTTCCTTTGTATAGTCCCAATACAAAGCTGATGTCCCCAGCATTGAACGAGAAGCCTATTGTTTTTTCTTCTGTCGGCCTAGAACGGTTTCGGTATGCTAGCTGCCGTGGTGGCTGGCTCACGCGCGAGCGATTCTTCTGTAATTAAGTGGCTTGTATTCCGGACGGTGCTTGAACAAGCATTCTCGTTGGCTTCCTCCTGTATAGTTACAGTATAACCGTTGCTGCGCGTGCAAGATTTATGCACGTGCATTTGCGCAAGTTAATATTCTGTATCTTCCATTAACCATGCTCGCAAATTCCAGCCTTTCAGATATCCCTCGTCAGGAGAGCTTTCATAATATGTGTGCGGTCTGCGTGCTGTTCCCGCTCGAAATTCCAGGAGACGTTAAAGCGAGTACGTTTCACGCATCGCTTTTCGATGCTCACTTTGAGGAGCTATGTAGAGTGTGTGTTCGTGTATTTCCGCGAATCGCTAATAGAAAAATTTTCAGTTAATTGAGTGCGAACACCGCACGACCTTTTCCTTGGTGGTATGGTGTTTTGAGCCGCCGTTCCTATGACAGCAATCAGTGGTTGTCGTAGTGGTCGTTGTTGTTGTTCCAATGATGCTGGCAAGCGCTCTGTCTGAGCTCTACTGTCCAGAACACACAGCGCACTACCGCAGGTTCATTACTGCACCGTCGCTTAAGTATGCGAGTGTTCTCGTACTACGCGGCTGCACAAACTTATATTTAGTACCCTTCCATTTTGTCAAATAATCACGTCCGGTCGGCAATGAAACACCGGCAGAACCGGTATATGCAAATTCAATGAGAAATACGGGGTTCTTACGTGAAGTGGCTTGTATATACGAAGTCCCCAAACACTTACGGATGTGTCATACTTGTCGAAAAGTGGAAATAGCATATTACTTCTCGAAGAAGCTGATTGGGAAAGGTTATTTGATGTCATTTACACTTAGCGTCTTTACACATGTAGAGGAAGTGCGTATAAGATAAATACTAAAACGAATAAATTTTGTTAGCGCTAGCTATATTACAGATGTCTGCTGTGAGTAACTTTAACAAACCACAGTGACAAGCCAGGGGAAGCGAAGTTCTGGATAATGTGATGCGTATAGGCCGCGTCGCCGCGCTTTGAGGCGATAGTTCAATAACATAATTTACGGTAATTTGTATAGTTTAGTCGGTAACGAAGCCAAATCATTTGGTCAGTGAAAATTTAGCGGTAAAAGAAATCAATGTCTTTTTGATATTTCCCCGCCCACATTGTTTATCTTTCTTTCTTTTTCGGTCGCCTTTTTTCGCCGGCTAGCCATTCTTTCAATGTTATCCCTCGGCCGAGCGATAAGGGTGGCCCTGTTTCTCTGGTATACACGTATCGGAACTTTATTGAATATTATTGCCGATTCTGTATCGAAGCGGCCGTAGTATGAAACTTTATTGCGACCTTAAATGGTTAGTAATGGGGTGCACAAGGCTAGTCTTGATTTGTCACCCGCCAACGAACATAGAAGCCTTTGTCGCTCCAGAAGTCAAGCAGCAGTCACCGCCCCTTGTGCCCGCTTCACCAGGCGCAGCTGGTCTAGCATGTCCGAGCTGTGCAGTCCTGCTTTCCATTGGTCTAGGGTAGAAGCAGGAAGGGGTGGTAGGTTGAGTCTTTTCTGCTCGGCACTTCTTCGAAGGGTCTATAGGGACCGACGTTACGTCCGCTACAACAATGTGGGAGTCAGCGAGCGAAAGGCCTGAGAACCATTCGGACCGAGGGCAGGAGCCGAAGAAGCTGTTTTTTTTTTTTATTCTTCCGACCTCGCAGCTCACAACACGAGGCACGAGACGTACGCGGCGGAGCGCGTCATATATAAAAGGCGGCTGAAAAGGATGAAGATGGCTGCTAGAGGTCCGTTGGCTGCGGATGACGGTGTCTAGAGAACACGAATATCTACACATCTATAGCTGTGCCTCCACGTCTTAGTATCTCTTATATACATGTGGTTGACATTTAGATGGCTTAGGTGGTTAGAGAGAACACACAATGATTACTTTGTTCTTGTTTGAAATTAAGCGCACATATTTATTGCAGAGAATTAGTCAACGAACGGGCGGCACGGCAAACAAAAAATGCATGGACGACTTTGACGTTTCTCAGCGTGCCCGTTAATTGGTTATCTTTTAAAAAGATGTCACAAAAGTGACAGCAGTGGCCAGAAATCCCATGCTCTGTATAGAGACATGGAACGGGAATCGTAAACTGTAGCTCCCTGCATAATTAAAGCCTTGGCATGACTACAGTGGCTTGTTCAAGGGAGCTTTCGATATTGAAGCTCCTTTCTCTTCGAGATATAGCCTTTTCACTGGCACTTGTGCAATCAGCAGACCTGCACTTCTATTTCGTTCGACGTCGTTTGTTGGCAGAGCTGACGCCACCTAGCGTGCTGTTCTTTGCATGCTATGCAAGAACAGGAGAGCGTACTAACTTTCAGCGACGGGCAGACAAGACGAAGTCCACTAGTCCACCTCACTATACTAGTGAGTTAAAGAATGCGAACAAAACACACTCTCTCTACAGGCGAGGAGAAGAGACAGCGGGAATGGCAATGCGCAGTCAATATCTGTAATCACACCGCGGATTGTTTGAACAGCACGAGACAGCACGAAGGGAAGAGGCTCGGGACATAGCGCTGGTCTATGATTCCTACTTGTTTCATCAAAGTTTGTTTCTGCAGCTTTCACAACTGTGGCTACTTCTAAGAGCACAGCTAAATAAATAAGAACGGTATTACAGGATGCTATTCACTGAACAAAGTTTGACGGCGGTACACTTTGCTGGCTACAATCACGGTTCTTGCTTCTCTGAAACTTCCTCGGGCAACACCACGTTGTGGCTTGCAACATTGACAGTCTGACTGTACAAAGGTGGTCTGTTCGCCAGACCTTTTTGTTGAAACCTTTCACTGACCTTCTTGCTGTTTTAAGCGATGTGTGGGCGCACAGGAAAGCGCAGATCCGTCGCCACGCATCTTTATTAGTCCGCCCAGTAAGTGGAGCCCTGTGTGAGCGAGGAGCGGAAAGCGAAGATTTCAACATGATAAAAGAAGGTTGCTGGCCATCCACGACCTTAGTTTACTCAACCGGTACCCATTGGCACGTGCACGGGCTCGTAAAGGTACCGTACCTGACCGACATGGCTGTGCGTGCTTTGTGACGCACTATATATATATATATATATATATATATATATATATATATATATATATATATCCGTGATATTATTACACCGCCACACTGTCGAGGTTGCAGAAAAGAATCGGTGCAGTTGAACCAAAGTTATCGTTATACCTCGACATCTTTGTTGTTCATTAAAAAAATTATGAGAATTAATAGCCGGGACCACTGACATCGTTGCCAAAGTTTAAATTGGAAGGCTCTGATTGTTTCCTCCACCTTAGAGAAGAAGCGACGTCATAATTAAGAAAACTGATACGAAGAGTTATTTGTTTGATTGTTGGTCCGAATTATTGCAGCTAGCAAATTTCTCTCTGAAGACAAGTGCATATTTAGCATTTCTACTTAATTAAAGGAAGAAAAAAAAAACGCTATCGAAAATGCACTACAACGGCAAAGAAATTGAAGCTAAGAACGTCGAAAGTGGGGCTTTGTTTGCAGCTTTCCTAGTGCAGCTGTGGACTAGAGGCCAGGATTAACAAAAACGGTCGTCTTAAAAAGATCCCACCCCTTCCAGTCCGTGGAGACGGTCGAACAGTGAAGCTGTGTTAGTTACACCGACTGTTACCAGATGCAAGGCTAACTTCACGAGCAATCTATATTGTAAATCTTTTGTTTCGCCACTCGTTCACCTCATTTTCGCTTTTGGGTGCTTCGAATGATCAGCATACTTTAGGAAAGAGAGAGAGAGAGAGAACTAACCTTTTATTTTCTGAAACGGTAATCCGAGTCAGAACCCGGTTCACCCTAGATGGGAGGATTCCTTATTTCAAGAACCCTCTGGCTTGGGCTGCCTCCTTGGCCCGGGCGACGAGAGTGTAGTCAGACGGGAAGAATCTGGGTACCCGGATAGCTTAATAATGGGCAGCTCTGAGAAATTGATTAAATGGGTAAAAAACCCGAGGAGGCAGGAGGCCGAAAAAAATAGCAGGAAGAAGAACGTGGTAGTTGTACCCTATGCACATCGCCTATCTCATGGCCTGAAGAACGCTGCAGGTCGTTCTGGAGTACAGGTAATCTTTTCGGCTCCTGGAAAATTGAATGTTATTTGTCCGGCGGTCGAAAGGCGAGGAAGTGGAGCAGAACCTAATCCTAGCGTAAGGTGCAAAGTGAAAAATGTTAACAAGTGTGTAGGCTGCACTACGAATGTGGTATACTCTTTCCCGCTAAAGTGTGGGGGAGTGTACACAGGGTAAACCGGCCGGTGCATAAATGTAAAACTTAGAGAGCATGAATTGTCCTTCGAGAAGAATGATTATGCGCATGTCTCTGCCCATTGCCAGCAATGTAAGTGTAAGCCTCTGCTCAAAGAGACAACAGTTTTGTTTAAACATACTGATGCATCCACCAGATTAGTCGTGGAAGCAGCCCACATTGAGCGAAAGGGCACGTGGTGCATTAGCTAGTCTTCGATCGCGCTTTCCCAGCAGGAATTAACGTACCTGCATAGCTCCATACGGTAACAGATGCCCTGTATACACGTGCCCGGTTTTGCGTTCCTCGATTGACCATGTAATCGCTTGAGTCGCTTATACATTTGATGTGTGTTTCAGTAAACGTAGTTGTGAGTCAGCGCTCGTCCTGTGTCCTTTCGCTCCGTCGTCGTCTTGTTCCCGCTGTTCCCATTATGAATGTATACCAACTCGTCCAACTTTCCACTTTAATAGAGACTGCGTTGGTCGTCCAGGTCTTCAAAGGAAAGCTTGGCCTCCCACGTTTCAGTTGTCGTATGAATCTGCGGTGAGCTCTTCTTGTGCTTCTATGGGGCGGCCTTCTTTGGAGTCGTCTTGTGGAGCTTGTGAGGTGGGGTCTGCGGATGTGCCACGCAGTGGGCAATCCTGGACCATGTGTTGCAGGGTGTCTGGGACGTCGCAATGGAGGCATGTGTACAAGTACTGCGCAGGATATAGTCTGTGCGTGATTATTCCGTGTACGTAGGTGTCTGTCTGTAGGCGGCGCAGGATGACTTTCTCTTTGCTCAGATTCTTGTGTGGTGAAGCGTACGTTCTTCTGTTGAGTCAGTGGTGCTGCAGAAGCTCCGAGTAGCTTCTCTTTTTCGGTTCTCGTAGTATTTTTTTTTATTTATTTTTTTTTTGGCGCGTAAGTTCACGTCGCAAGAAGTGCCGGCAACACGCGCCCCTAGTATCGCGTTTCAATCGATGGGCGCCGTTCATTGGCCACAAACCGCCAGCATACCATTTGTTTCTTTCGCGGCAGGGTGAACTCAATCACTGATGAATTCGGTACCGATCTGGCTCGATCGCCGAAAATGCACCGTGCGACAACCGTATGATTCGCGCATAAGAAATGGGTCGTCCCAAACCCTTTCCCCCTGTTGAGTTCTTCTGTTCCTCTCCCGCTAGGTCACGTGGCCCCCTTTTTAGCGAAGTCCGGAAACGATGGCACAGGGTCCGCATGAACAGCTTTGCTGTAAAAACAAACTGCACTTGTGGGCTATCGCACCTGTTGAACCTTTATCACGGCGATCGCTAACGAAAGTGATGGGCACCCGGTAGTTCCCGCGAAAACGAGGGCTCTATCTCGCGTAAGAGACGTTTTGCGAATCGCTTTCTCTATAGATGTGGGAATTAACGCTTCTGGAGGCAAATGTGGCGTTTCAATCCTTACACTCGGCCACGGTATCAAGCTAGGCAGCACGTGTATCTTTGTACAATTTAGCGCGACTTGGTTCAGAAAGTACAATGCGTAGCTTTTATTGTTCTTCTCCAAGATCGCTGCGTGCTTTCAACGAAACGTTTCCTTAAAGCAGTCAAGTATTCTTCGTTTACAGCTAGTTCATTTTATCGCGTAATTAGAAACTCCGAGATGATTAGCTAATGTGAGCCGTTGAATCTCGGTGAAAACCGTTGAACGGAGAAATTTAATGGCCAAATAACACTTATAATATCTAGACGGATTCTGTGGTGCTGAATTCACTACGTCAGTGTATATCAGAAGCATCAGACACGCGTACCCGTTTCGCCCTAATTTGCAGCCCGGATACGTGCCGACATGTTTTCGGAATTGCTGTTGGGTATCTTAAATGCTATGGCCCACAAAAATTTGAAAAGCTTGTCATCTTATCTTATTTTATCTCTATTTCTTTCCTGTCACATTTAATTATTGTTTAACCCCCTTGTCTAAGCACCTGCAGGGTAGCCAGATGATTTTGAAAATTGCTAATCTTTTGTCTCTCCTTCGCTTTTTCTTCCGTCTGCTCAGCGTTTCGCCCACACACCTCCTTTACTGACTGATAATATTTCGGCGTGCTCGAAGAGTGCAGATCACGGCATCAGAGGTAACCTTCTTTTTTGCGCTTTACTGTAACTCCCATGGCTTTTACAACTTTTTTTTCGTAATTAGCTTCATAATTAGCAGAAAAATAACGGACCTTGACAACTACGACCACGTTGCACATGTTTACGCGGGCAAGGCGTGACAGCAGCCTATGTTTAATTAGCTTTACACTACAAGTACGCTTACTGGCTAGGACTACAGTCATCATTGATAAAAAGACTAGTGGTAATTCTCCTAGCTACAAAACTCATAAATGGGCGCGCGTTCACACACACACACACACACGCACACACACACACACACACACACACACACACACACACACACACACACACACACACACACACACACACACACACACACACACACACACACACACGCACACCCACCCACACACACACACACACACACACACACACACACACACACACACACACGCACACGCACACACGCACACCTGCACTCCCTACTTTTCCTGTGACTAAACCTGAAACTTCCTTTGAATTATCTCCCATTGGGGTTAGTTTACTTTCCCCTTCTGTCCCTGAACACCGTGGCGTCAAGGAGGCCCCTGGAATCTAAATGGACAGCCGGGTAGATGTCATCACAGTGTAATAAATTACGCTCCATCGTTTCCCTAGCATTCTCACAGCGCGCGCGCACGTTTTTTCTTCCTTGGTGCCTCGCTTTATAGCTACTCGTTCTAAGGCATCCCGACATCGTTTGGAAAAGTGGAGAGCTTCCCTTTGAGTTATCACAAAAGGTTTCTCTCCTCCAGCACTGCATCATTAAACTGCCATACTGGCGCTACACGTGGGCGCAGGCACCGCGTTTCTTTCTGGTAAAGCCAGTATCAAAGGCAGTGCTGTTTCCTCATCGAGTGCGATCGATGCGCTGCAGCGTTTCGCTTCTTACAACACACCTAACGCAATCGGTGCCCGTCAGGGCGTCGAGTTATTTTCCCTCAGCGCAAGTGCGGAATGCGTAGTACAAGGTAGAAAGTATTCCGTAAGCATTTACACAAGATTGGAGCGTTCAAAGCTCCCTGCTCATTTCCGCTTTTCATGAGCGTTGCCCGGGAGAGAAAAAGCTGCTGCACACAGATATAACGAGTGAAAGTGAGAACGGAAGAAATACGAGGGAAGAATTGGCAAAAACGATGTTCGTCATTGCATGACGCCCGGAATGTGGCACGATTCATGTGTAGTTCACGAGTTTCTCACAGCCATATGATGCCAAAGCATACATTTATTAATAATTTACGCTATTTCTAATCATCATGCTAAAGCCGTAGTGTACGAACTGTTTACTTCTCGTTTCGTCTAAAGAATCTAGGAAGAATTGTGGAAGGCTGTAGTCCTACTTCCACAAATGCTCCAGTTAAATGCGATCCACTAAGCCAGATTTTCTTTATTTTCTTTTCCTTTTTGGTGTATGGAGCTTTTCGTGTATGGAGCCATTCCCAGCTTGTTTTACTCGGAGCATATGCTTAAAGACAGTGTTCTTTGTTTGTCTGATTGTTCTGGCTTGCAGCTTTCACTCTTTAGCCCATGAAAAAGTTGCACGCACCTGAAAGGTTTTTTTTTCTATCGCTGGAAAGCACTTCTATAATAAAAGACTTGAATATGTCTTTGCATTACAGTATCTGTCTATATATGTTTATGTATCGTTATTTTGCCTAACCATGGAGCACAATAGGGAAACACTGTGATCGGGTACGTGATCAAAGACAAATGGAAGTGCTTCCGAGACGTTTCCTGTGCATGCGATTATCGTTTTGAACCACCTCCTCTTTGGTTTCCTCTACATATTTAACTACAGTTCGGCGCGCGCGACGTAAGCTGAGGCTAATTTGAGCGGGAGCTGACAATGAACTGTGTTTTGTGCTGGAGCCGGGCTTGTCTTGGCTCTGTGTGTGATACGAGAGGGCGTTTCGTGCACGTATAGCACTTCAGTGCGTGCAATGTGCTTGAAGGCTTATGCCATGTTTTGCTCCTCTGCATGCGCTGCGCTGCCATACAAGTGTGGTCTTAAAATCTGCTTCAGATCTACGTGGCCTGAACTGCGCTATATTCTTGAACATCGGAGCATCGCTGCTACTGCGTCGTGCTCAATGATGTGTTTTTAGCCCACCTCGGCGCCACTGGTTTGAACCAGACTCTCTAGATGCTCGTTGCACCGTATGTTACTCGTGCATCTTATCTGTGTACTGTCTGTGTATGAATTAAGTCATTTCATGCACCACCAATCTCCTTTGGAGTAGAATGCTTGGCATGTGGCGGGGCGAACATCTAAAGCGCTCATTTATGAATTTCTCTCTCTCTCTCTCTTGCGGGTTCCATTTAGCGCGAAATTACATTGAATGCTGAAAATATAAGTAATCTTGCTGCGTGGTTTGTTTATTCAGGGTGCACTTTGTTTAACCCAAAGGTAGTAGGCGTCCTTAATGGGAACCGCATGGTGGTTATCAAGCACTTCTATGTAGTAGCAGCCACTGGCGTGGGCGTTTCCACACCGATAATGAATCTTTTTTTTAATTTCTCCTGGTGCAGCTCACTCAGGCACACCAATGCTTAAAATAACACAAAGAAATCAAGGTACTTTAGTTAAAAATCAACGCTACAATACTGAAAGCCTGGCTAGCAAGAAGATCAATACATGTTATTGCACTATAGAGCACACTAATATACGCGAAGAAGCTTTTCGGTCTTTTAATTTTTTTCTGTGTGTGTACGTGTTTGTGAGTAGTTAATGTACGGCTATTGACATTTATCCTCTTGTTTAAGACATGTATTGTGGTTGCATAAAATGCCATTAGGTATTTCTTGTTGCAGTCGTTCGTATGTGATGTCTAAGTAGAGTACATAAGTCGGTTCTTGTCATCTCGTTTTATGCGCTGCAGAGCGCATACATAATCGAAAAAGAAACGTTGGCGCGGCCTATAGACACGCTTTACCTACCAAGTATGTTATGTATGTTACACGTCTATTGTAGCAGGATGTGGCCATCGCTAATGAATGTTTCGCGGCTGCGCGGTCGTTCACTCTTTCGCGCACATGAGACGAGCCATTTGCGCGCGCATAAAGGCGTGCTACAGTAGGGGTCAATAACACCATTTTCGCCATACACCATCTCGTGCTTAAGGGTCTACCAAACGCGATGGTTCACGAACGATAACAACCTACTGTGAAAAGCTGCCCGAGTCACTGCAGGTTCCCATTAGAACACCGGTCCCCAGCTAGCGTAAAACGTGTAACGGAAATAGAATGACTGTCAGGTAAGCGCGTGTCGAAACTGCAAGCGTTTGTGCGTTTTCTCGGATGAACGATTTCGCTTCGTCGCTTCGCGGTACGGAGGAGACGCAGGTACATTAGGCAACGGCAAAAACGGGCTGGGATGGAGAAACAGCCCCCATGTCTCAACTGCGGCGAGCTGAATGAAAACATATTTTTTCACCACACTTTTCAGTACCTTTTCCTTTTTCCCCTGTGCAGAGTAGCAGGCCAGAGCATGGTAGCTCAGGCCGACCTCTCTGCCTTTCTAATAAATTATATCTCTATGTAATATATAAGAAAATATCGGCCGCTTCTTTTTTAACATGTATGTGTAGTAACGACCCTCTTCTGTGCTGTTTATTTACACTTAATAACGCGCGAAGACAAGATCCCAGTGGCGGCGCAACGGTAATCGTGAGAATGTCTGTTCCAAGATGAAACCGTATAGCAATTTTGTAGCATGTTATGGCAACGCTCCAATGCACCATACTCACTACAATAAAAGTGAGTCTACCTCTTATGCTTGTTCCAACATTAAAACCAGCAAGCGAGCAAGTAGACGGACGGACGGACGGACGGACGGACGGACGGACGGACGGACGGACGGACGGACGGACGGACGGACGGACCGACCGACCGCCCGACCGACCGACCGACCGACCGACCGACCGACCGACCGACCGACCGACCGACCGACCGACCGACGGACGGACGGATGGACAGACGGACAGACAGACAGACAGACAGACAGACAGACAGACAGACAGACAGACAGACAGACAGACAGACAGACAGACAGACAGACAGACAGACTAGACTAGACTAGACTAGGCCCTAGCGGAACGGACTGTACTGGACTGGACAAGACTGGACTGGACCCTAGCGGACCGGACTGTACTGGACTGGACAAGACTGGACTGGACCCTAGCGGACCGGACTGTACTGAACTGGACAAGACTGGACTGGACCATAGCGGACTGGACCGGACTGTACTGGACTGGACAAGACTGGACTGGACCATAGCGGACTGGACCGGACTGTACTGGACTGGACAAGACTGGACTGGACCATAGCGGACTGGACCGGACTGTACTGGAGTGGACAAGACTGGACTGGACCATAGCAGACTGGACCGGACTGTACTGGACTGGACAAGACTGGACTGGACCATAGCGGACTGGACCGGACTGTACTGAACTGGACAAGACTGGACTGGACCATAGCGGACTGTACCGGACTGTACTGAACTGGACAAGACTAGACTGGACTATAGCGGACTGGACCGGACTGTATGGACTGGACCGGACTGCACCAGACTGGACCGGATCGGCTGGCTGCGCAAAACACAAGCAATAATATTATTGGGTGAATCGCTGCGCAGCAACCGTCAACGATTGTTGCCAAGTAAGCGAATAGCCAAACGCTTCTATAAACCAATTTGCGTCTTTAAAGGAACGAATGCACTTTTTTGGGTAAGTATAAATATCGTATAGTATATAGTCCTGGGTATAGTCGATAATCAATCCACTTTTTCGGGTATTGTCGCTGCTCAAGTCTGACTGCAATGCCAGTGCTTCTATGTTATTCTTCAGCGACAAAGCAATTACAGGGCTCAGTGGTATATGTGCCTCCAGTGTCCTAAGCGCCAGTGATATCGGCCATGTAAACTAATGTGATATGTTATCGTATGCTTTACTTTAGTGCCGCTTTAAACGCACCATATGTAGGTTTCATTCAAAAGTTGCATGAGCTCACATTGCTAATCTCCGTCTCGAAATGGAACATTGGTGAAGCCGTTAGCGCATGGAGCAAGTGAAACCACGTGAGTGTGTTAGAGCAGATAACCTGACGGCTTGCTGATGTCTCGTTTTTGTCGCAAGAAACGACTCAAAGAGATCAAGGAGGAGTACGCTTTTTAACAGCCTGTCCTTCACGGCTTAGGGAAAGTAACGCACAAACGGCTCCTTCCTACGGCATGATTGTTAAATCTCCTACTTCACCGCCACGCAATGGCAGCCGCAGTCCCGCACTCAACTTCTTCCTCTAGTGGGCTTCTGTTTACATGCGTTCGGCATATGCACACATTTCGTTTCATACTACACTTCGTTGTCTCATAACATGCAATACACCTTAGTAGCAAAATATGTCGTTTACACGAGATGCGGTATATACGTTCGAAAACTGGTATAATGCGATTCAGTCGCAAGCATGCAACAGCAACTCTCATATGCAAGTTGAAGCAATAAGAGGCGTTATTTGCCTACAACTCAATACAGAAAACGTAGATTACATTTTTGACATGGCATAAAGGTTGTGGGCCCATTCTCGACTATAGTGACAACAATCACCTATGGCCTTGAAGCGAGATCTGACAGCCAGCCTGCCAGAGTGTGATCATAAACATCACAACGGACGACTGATATAACACACAACAATCACGGCTGGCCGAGTGGTGGAAGCGCAGGAAACCGCGATTGCCATGGCCATGCACGCAGAAGCGAATACCGTCATCAGCGATAACAAGCAGGCCATTGGCAATTTCGTCCGCGGTAGAATTTCCGAACAGGCGTACCGTGTCCTCACGCGGCGCCCTATAGGCGGCTGGAGAACCCTCGTGTGGACCCCCGCTCACGCGGCTGTGCCCGGCAACGCGTCGGCTCACAGTTTGGCTCGAGAACTCGCGCGTCGAGCCTCGTCCGCGGATGCGGCCGGCGTGAACGAGGCGGAGAGACACGAGAAAGCCTGCGGGGCTTATCACGAAATAGCCCATAGGCATCGCTTGAGGCGTCGCGCACTCCCACCACCGGCCAAGCAACTCGATAAAACGCAAGTGGTCGCGTTTAGGCGACTCTAGACAAACACCTATCCACACCGAAAGTACATTAACAAAATCACAGGGGGCAAGGAAAGCGACCTATGTAGGCTTTGTTCAGAAAAAGGGACACTGACATATATAATGTGGGAATGCACCTCGCTCCCGTTCTCTCAATCAGTCTCACAGCAGCGAGACTGACTGGACAGCCTGGCTCAAGTCCGGGGACGTCGACCGACAGCTTGAACTCGTGGACTGGGCGGAGAAGGCAAAGCAGGCCCAGCGCCTTACTTGAGCCCGATCCCTCAGCTACCTCCCCCTTTCCCCTTCCCGCCTTCAATAATGTTTACCACCACCCACCGAAATAATATGTCGAAAAGGATGCTCTCGGAAATAGTCCGAGTGCCCCAGGACCGTTATTGGTCAGCCGCCTGCGCTCCGTTCTCCATCATGAATAGGCGAGTCCTCATGTCGTCTGTCTTCGTCACGCGGTCGTCGTTATATCTTTGTGATCATTTAGAAATTGGCATATCATTATAGTTATGCGATCGTTGTCATACCGTCTTTGTCCTTACAGTGGCGTCATTTTTTCTTCATTATTACATCGTGCTCATTGCGCCAGCGTTATACAATTGTCGTCGTGCCGCCATGCTCATGGGCGACCTTGGCAAGCGAGCGCCGTATCAAAGAAGGACGATGCAGGAGTGTATCACGTATAGTAGATGCAACATAAATCTCAGAATGACCACTACATATGTTAAACGTGGCTTCTGAAATCGGTACATCGCTCGAATACAAATCGTATTATCGTCGACAGTCATAGTGAGTTGGGTTAACTTCGTTAATTATTGGCCGGGATTACTTGCCATATCATATCCTACTTGTATAACCCCTTCAGTCACGAATTATGATAGACAAAGTAGACATAAACGTATGAAATTTACGTAATTTTATGCCAAAGTGCTTGACGTTCCTTGAAAAATAAGTCAAAGTGAAAGAATGACTCTTTTTGCACTTTATGATGAGTCTTTATAATTGCAGAGATAATAAATATCGAATTATTGTACCGTCCTTCACGCTACGGTTTTCTTTGATAAAAATCATAATAAAATAAGAGAACGCTGATAGGTGCTTTCGTGCTTTGGAGACGTGCGCTGCCTCAGTCCGTGTGCCTCAGTACCTCTTTTAAGAGAGAGCATACAGTTATGGAACAACGCAGAATTGTGCAGAAACTATCGACGATGTCAATTTAAATGAATAGCCGAACAAAGCTACACGCTTTGCTGAAGGAATGATGCCCGTGATGGCGTATATATTCTGCAGTGCACATGCTTAGGTAGCGTTTCGTGTTTCATTGCGTAATTCCATAGAGAACGATAGCTTTTACGTCCGTAGTGCTACATGTAACGCGCACCAAGAAATTGCACTAGACATCGACTACGATGACCTGAAGCCCGTATGCGAGTTACCCGGAGTACTCGAGACTTGCGAACGCCACAAATTGTGAAGGAAAGCGATTAGCCTCTCTTGTAGACACGACAGAGGGCCAGCAAGCTGAACAACACTTGCTTATTTCTTAACTCAAGGTGGGAGTGCCTGAAAAGTGTAGATAGAAGAATAGGTGAAGTTATCGAGCTGGACTAAGGAGACGCTGACATTGACGTAAGCGAACACTTCGAGTTTGATATCTGCAGCACAAGAAGTGATCAGAAAGATTAAAACAAGCCTCCAGATCATAATTGAAGAATTAGAAAAAAGGCCAGAGAATAACGGTACAGTTTCAAGAAGTAACTTATCGTGGCGTTTTCCAGAATGCCATTACAAAGGGTACCGGTGCATAAGTACCTAGTCGGTACAATTATTGGTGGGACGGTATACGAAAATCTGAAAAGAATTCACAGATGAGCTTCATTTGAATGACACTTATTTGAGCATTACAAGGGCAGCATGAGCAGTAGCACGAGCTGCAAAGGCGTGCCGAAAAAATGCTGAATAAGAAGAAAGGACGTTTGCTTGTTTTGAATGATTACTTTGAAAGATGCTCTGAAGTGATAGGGACTACTGATGCGACTAACCATGCCATTCAGGATACAATTAATTGCTGCTATCACAATGAAATCATGGAAAGAGTCGCCTGCTAAGCACCGTGACGCTAAGCCTCGTGACAAGAAGAAGACGAGTTTGCGAGAGGCTGCGTAGCGCGGAATGTCTTGTCGTCCGACGAATTGGCTTTGCAAGCGTCCCGACATTTAAAACGGGACCGTCTCGAGGCAACTGCAACGCCCACACTGCGGAACGATGGGCGGGCACTCATCTAGCTCGCGGGAAAGTGCACCTTGCAGTGTGCAATCTTGAAATCTGCTTTTCATCTCCTGTCGTGAGTGGAAAGATTTTACAAAACAAAAATTACACATCTGTGCTGGGAACATTGTTCTGATACAGAGTTCCAGCAGAATATTAAGATCTGGGTAGCCGTGGCGTTGAGATCAGTTATTTACGTCATTTAACATACATAAATACGTTGTGTAGCAGGGATATGTGCTTATTAAACCTTTTTTTATATGTTATTACTATTTTCTGTTGTCGTGGCAAAGGAAATTAAATGTGCGCCATCGGGGAAGTACGAGAGCTCTCGGATATCAAGCTCTACATTATGGGAGAGGTCGTTAAGTCTGCAGCAGTAGCTGCCGCCGCTCTCATTGCTCTGAGAGCGTCATCGTAAATAAATCAGTGCCTCGAATCTGTTCCTATTTTTTTTTTCCTTTTTGACCCGACGCGATAGCCTTCTGGCTGTGGCGTTACGTTGCTAAGCTCGAGGTCGCGGGTTCGATCCCAGCCGCAGCGGCCGCATTTCCGTGGAGGTGCAGTTCAAGTGCACGTTAAAGAGCTATGGGTGTTTAAAATTATACCGGAGTGCCCCACTGCGGCTTGGCTCATAATCAGATGGTGGCTTTGACACGTAAATTCCCACAATTTAATGATGAAAATCCCGACACAATACCAGAATCCGAAAAAAAATATCAATAAAATGTAAATGAGCCTGTTTACATTATGCATGGGTCTCTGCGAACTCCCACATAAATCCAATATACTATGAATACTACTTCAGCCGAAGATATTTAATGGACGCTCTTCGGAAGCAAGGAACACAGATGAAAGCTGGAAAACTGTCATGGAGGGGAGGGGGGGTGCAACCGGCGCAAAAAGTGGGGCATTCATGCTTCGATCAAAGACTTTTCTTGAAGACAGCGGCATTGTTGGCCGTTATTAACGCTTTTATTGTTCCTTTCAGTTCAATGTCGCTGTATATATGTATGTGTTCGTGGATTATGTCATGTTGACTGTTATGTTGTGACTATATGGGATAATGCGTCTACACGATAAATGTACCACCCACTGACAAGAGACTGTTATTAGGCGACAGTATAATTTGTAATTTGTATTTTTGAGACTTTTTCTACATAACTGTGGAGACATTTAACTTGTATCTTGTATGTACCATGTGTTTCTTACGTCGTAGTGTTACTGTGAAAACGTTGCGTGACAAGTCCTGGTGCTTTTGTGAAAATGTTATTTGATACGTAATCTTGAACACTGTATGTTGAAATATAGAACCATTCAAGAGCTAAGGAGTAGCCGGCGCCTTAAATTGTGCGTCAACATTTCCTTATATCATATGAATCAATAAAAAAACAACAACAGGTGCGGCATGCGTTACAGTGCTTTCGACTGAATCAGGCGACGGAATACATGCGCATTGGGGTTGATACACAAAGGAAAGGCTGCAACACGGTGCGCTATCAGAAAGCGCATCAAATATAATATGAACTACGAACATAGAAGTGCGATTTCTAATAGAAAATTTACTCAATTAAACCAGCTAAGTTTCTAAACGTTCGTTTCAACGTTCTCTAGTAGTAAGAAAAACATTTGTACCCGCAGAATTAACAAGGTAAGTTTTGTAACTTTTCGAGAATTCAATGCGACTACGTTTCTTGCAACTCTGCGAGTTCAAGTTGATTTTAGGCGCACGACCAAAACTCCAACATTTCTCAAAAGGATTTTCTTCGCTAATATATTTGTCCATCGCTTTTTTAATGCGATTAGGACACCATGGCAATTTCGGCGTACAGCTATCGAACCGCTATTGAAAGACAACTTGGGTCATCAAGTATGTGTCTATTCTTGGCCCTATATGCCCAGAATGGTATTGTGCCTGAATCGACAAAAAAGGCAGTAGGCAAGAAGTCGGCGAAAGGAGCAGCTTAGTGTGGAAAAATAAGTAAAGTGGGGAAACTGGGACTAGAGCTTGCCTCTGGCAAGATTAGTTCATGATTCTTGTCTTCCTTGAACGTACACTGAGCAAGGAGCGTTGAGCTGTATACAGATATGTAAATATGTCGGCAACAGAAAATTAAAGAAGTTGTTTACCGAGAACTGCGCGAAATCGCGTTCCATTTGCGTCACATTGCACAAACCTTTCCCTCATTAGCTTTTCGCTATCGCAGAATATTTACATTTAACGTTTGCACAAGCGTGAAAGAAAGCTTCGCTTATAACACCGATTCCCCCCATATATGCGTGGAATTTTTAAAATATTTAACCAACCAGAAGCAATAGAAATATCACAATGACCACTGCAGATTGCAATAAAATGTTTCTTGAGCAGTGCGGTGTGTTACTACGTTGCCTGAGCGCTAATCGCACTGACGTCGACCGCCATGGGTCGTGAGATGAGCTTTGCCGCTATTCTTTTTACGATAGAAACCTTCAAATGAGTGGTTTTAGCCACTCAGCGAAGTGGGGAGGCAGCGCTTCTCATGAATGAGAATTTTTATGGCACGATTCCGTGGTATTCTTTTGTGACTGTGTATCGCTTGTTGTTTGACCTCAGATCTGCTTTTTACAGCCGAGGTGGTCGATATATTGCAACATGCATAGCAATAAGAGCGCACATAACATTAGGCCATTTCTTTGGTTCGCCGGCATTGAATAGAGGGCTTCGTTGCGATTAATTATATGGTCGCTGGCAAACACTCCTTGGATCTGGCGTAAGACTCCCAGTAGTTTCTGTTTGACGTAATGGAGCAACTTGCAACACGAAGGCCTTTATCCTCTGTGTCCTGCTTAATCTCTCAAGGCGCTCGCTCAATGCTGTACTGCGCATTTCAGAGGAAACGTTCTAAAAGGCGAAAAGCTAAGAAAAGACCACAACTAAAGACAACTGCAACAAAATACATAACGGGCCATTCCCACAGGACAGGAAAGATAACGTTCAAGTTCGACGCAGATATATTGAAGTGCTATATGTCGTTTCTGATTCCGATTACCCCAGCTAGACGACTTATAGTTGAAGTGATTTCACCAGAAAATGGATGCAGCATGCTTTCTCATTTTTGGTTCATGCCTTAGATTTATGAAGTTGGGAGTCTCACGAAATCGCGTTAACTCGGGAAGTACCATGAGAAGAATGAAGGACAGACGCCGGTGAGGAAGAATGAATTATTGAAGACTGGGTGTTTCGGCCCCCATGGTGCACAAGGGGACCTTACCGAGACTTTAAAAAATTGCAACAGAAGACAGAAAATAAAGCAGGTCCTGCCTACTGACACTTCGCGCACTGAAGTCAGTGCATAACACAGATGTACAGAAGCAACATACGTCGTTTTCCGCGCGTGTATGCCTTGTGCGAACTGTTTGCTTCGGTTCCCGTTCTGGGCAGCTAAGGAAGCCTGATAATCATCTCATGGTAAGTTTAACTACACCAAATTTACGCACAGACATTTAGGCTGACGTAATGAAAACGCTGCATCAGCTTCAAACAAGCTCTGTGCTTTGAAGCTGTGTATTGATGATGTACTGTCAACTACAAAAGTTTACGGATGACGGGATCTCAGAGAACGTTGAATTTCCGAGCAGCCTGTAAGAGTAGCCAGCAAAATCGTGCGTCACAATGTTGTTCACGTGTATTAGTAGAGGCTGGGAATGAGATTATGAGGCTGTGTTGTGAAGCTGCGGAGATATTCAGCTTTTTCTGAGGTCGCGTGGTCCGTAAAATTTTTGTGGTCGACTATACAGTATATAGGTTCAGCGCCTAAATAAATGATGCTGACCGAAACCAAGAAAGACGTACGAGGCATAGATATGTGGTAATCAATTGGACGTTCAAAGCACAGCCAAAATCTGTTCTCTTGGGTCTCTTGCACAGTGCTGTTTCTCGATTGGAAGGTAACTCAGGCTTACTCCAGCATAAACAACGAAAAAGGCACTTGCCGAAAACGCCTACAGGAGGTTCTGATTTCATATAAAGCCGTCATGGGTCATGCCAATGACTAGATTAAAATTTGGCTGTCATTCACGCGACATTCGCGGAAAATCATGTACCCGCATGCCTTATTCAATACTACAGCGTTAAACTGTTCGAAAGATATCCGCAGAACACCACTACACATGTTTATTATGATTGCCCGCCTGATGTAAATTCACCTTTATAAGGCAATTCATTTGATTTAGCATTTCCGGTTTTACTGGAACGACAGTTTGCTCATTAAATCCGTAAAAAACTCAGTGCCCATCCACTCTATGAACAAGGATGAACAGCGAAGCTGTGTATGTGGGCACCTTAATGGCGAACCGCACCTCCGCCGCGGGTCGGCCCAGCATTTCACTATCTCCGGGATCGCCCCACGTATCGGGAGTGCTTAACTCCTGCTTCACCCCCGCCGCGGGTCGAACCGGCATTGTACTATGTTCGGGATCGGCCCACGTATTGGGAGTGCTTAACGCCAACTGCCACCTCCACCGCGGGTCGGTTCGGCATTGTACTATCTCCGGGATCGGCCCATGTGCGAAAAATTGTTGGTCTATGTCCACGGAGTTGAGATGCACCAGAACCTAACCATAAACAGCTTCACTGTAATACGTTCAGAAGGAGGTGCGTAGACAGTGCCTATCATGCTTACTTTATTGGTCGCCGGAGTGTCTGCGTATATTGTTTATATCTGATGAAACAGCGTGGTCTCTCCGCAGGAGATTTCCTATACCTGGCTTCAATTTCTTCTGAAATCGCCTGTCCTAGATCTGGCAGGTCATGAAAGGCCTGGTATTTTGCGCGAAGCCGCGCTGTTCTCTCGAGCCTTGGCACGGGGCCATGTTCTCTCGAGCATTGTTCTCTCGAACCTTGGCACGGGGCCGAATATCACTCGTAGACAGCTCTGAGAGCAGCGCTTGTTCTCCAAGCCGTTCTTTACACACGCACTGCCGTCTTAGCACACAGGCCTGTCAGCCCTCGCTAACATCTCCAGCGTGAGCGTAAGTGGCTTATTGTCTACGATGCCAGCATTTCTGAACGATAAGCCTACACTGAATGATGCAGTGCTGATGACTGTGAAAAAAAAAGAGCGATAGCGACCGGTTTCTTTTCTATGAAATATATTACTTCGCCCGAATACTCCTTTACCGTCGTGAACTAACCATGTTTCTTTTTCTTTCTGTGTGTGTATGTGTGTTTCCAAACAAAGTCCGTTTCTGCAGTCTCAGCCAGAATGGCTGGATTTATCTCTCAGCACTATTTCTGTTTTTCAGATATGACTCTCCTGGAAAAAACGCAGCCTTTCCTGTTGTACTTGCTGCATTAAAAAGGACAGACTGGTTGGCTAGTTGGTGTGGCATTATTTGCACAGTAGCGCAGAAGCACATAGACGACGAATTTTTTGAAAAAGACGGGCGCTGTGTCCCGTCTTTCTCTTTCGTCTTCCGTGTGCTTCTGCGCTGCTGTGTAAACAAAAAAAAAATGTTGCTTCATTCTTCGTTCATTTTTTTCGTTTACTCTGTTCTGGTACCGAGCCGCTTTGCTTCCGCAATTTCACAGCGAACATATAAAAATGCTACGTGCATACAGTATTGATACCTTTACGGACTCCTGCCTGTAAAAACCGTTCGGGCACAGATGTGCTACGTGCTTGCCCCGTATGCGGCGTGCTGTGACAAAGAATTGACGTAGATAGAAGGCACATAAAAAATAGAAATGATGAAATAAGACCCGTTTCGATTACGCAAACTTCTGGCAAACTGAGAAACACGTTGAGCTTCCTTGATACCCTTTCACGAAAATGCGCATATATTCAGTATAGGAAACTAACATTTATTTGCGCATCTGTGTCTCGAGATTACAGCATTGCAAGGAGGCATCGTATTGGAGCAACAAAGGGTAGCGCTTCGTTTCCGCCTGTGTCCGTCTGTGTCTCCACGTATTCATTTCCACGCGCACCAATGGATCCGAGTGTTTTTCCGAGCGTGACACACGAAGTGCCTCGAGCGGCCAGTCGCGCGGCAATTTTGCATGTATTCGCGGGCTTCTTTCACGCCTTGAAAAACACTTCTGTATATAACGTATTGAGTCACAGAAAGTTGTATCGGGAGCTTTTCATGTTGCCATTTTGTAATTTACACTTTTGTAATTTACACTTTTCATCTAATTACAATAGCTGAGAAATCTATTAATTAATTAAGACTAATTCTGTAGTTAGGTGAAAAGCAACAATTAATCTGAGCGTCTCCAAGCGACGGCAAACAACATCACCTTGGTTCTGTCCAGCTACGTGGAATTTGCATATTTTTAAATCTTGGTGCATGATAGTAGGGACACCCTATATATTATACCAGTTGATTTTGGCGGAGTTACGGATTTGTAAACGTAGTAAAGCTTACCTCCCGCCGCGGTGGTTTAGCGGCTATGATGCTGCGCTGCCAAGTCCGAGGTCACGGGATCGAATCCCGGCCGCGGTGGCCGCCTTTCTGTGGGGAACAAATGCAAGCACGCCTGTGTCCCGTGCATTGGGGGCTACGTTAAATATACCCATGTGGTCGAAATTCCCGGAGTCCCCCCGACGGCGTGCCTCATAATCATATCGTGGTTTTAGCGCGCAAAACCTCAGAATTTTAGTTTTTTACTGCTTGCCAATTTTCGCAACATTTCAGTCGCTAGAAGTTACTTTTTTCTCTCAAATGCCCCAAATTTCGTTTAGATTGGTCCTGCGGTTGTTTCAAAAGAGCATTCTTGCGTTTAACATTTATTTGAATAAGCCGTATCGGAATTGGCCTCCAGCTAAAGCTTTCATGGCCGAGGGTAAATGCAGCGTAACCTATCTGAAAGGCTGAAATAACGAGTTTGGTGACACCAGCCACCACTATGTTTTACGCAGGTGCTCATAAAATTCGTATATCATATTCATCCATTGTAGTTGCTGGACTTGGACTTTATTGTCACCTTCCTCATTTTAACGTTTCTCGCAGCCTCGTTGAGTTCCATTTTTCCTCGTCTCTTTGAATGACTATTCTAATATTTCTAACCTACTGTCTACTTCCCTTTCTGTAGAAAAGCCGGTTGGACAGTCGGCTTGCTAACCGCTGTCAAATGCCAATGAGAAAAAAAAAAGTAAACAAGATCGTCTCCAAATCTAGCTAGTGTAGCGCCAACTTCAAGATTCATTAGCTAACTATTAGTCAAATCTTTTGTTGCTTAACCTGAAGAACAGCTGAAATTCTTTGGCGTACGGCGTAAGAATGGGAGAAACATTGCTGTGAAGATGGAAAGCCGCTGGCGTCGCACATATGGTGCACTATGAACCGGCACAGAGCTCCGTTCGGAACACTCCTCTCCGTTTGCCTTGCGGCACTCACTGTGCTGCTACTGCCGAGCTGAAAATTCTGTATAGGATTCGTAAATGCGCCATTATTTAACAAGGGTGATTAGGTCATACAGTAATGTTGGTCATATACGAATATATATATATATATATATATATATATATATATATATATATATATATATATATATATATAGAGAGAGAGAGAGAGAGAGAGAGAGAAGTTTATTTACAGAAAGGCGGAGAGGTCGGCCTGAGCTATAACATGCTCTGGCCTGCTACTCTACACTGGGGAAAAGGGACGGGAAATGTAGGTCATAGGTCATATGTATAGGATGTCTCAACAAACTTTAACCAAGCTGTTATAAGAAAAAAAAATATAAATACATGGTGCAAGATACTTATAAAATAGCTATGGTGGTCGGTCGTCAAACTGTGCCGATCGTTGTGTTTAGGATTTATATAAGACATGTGCGATGCACGTTATTAGGGGCTATGTGGTTCATATGGTTGACATAGGTCAGTAATAACCCATCACCCGTACATAAGAATACGGGTGATGGGTTATTTTAGATATAAGGGTTATACAGAATGGGTCCTATTCATATGTAATTGACAGATGCAACAGACTGTGTAGAAGTATACAAAGAGCTCTGGACGAAACGTAAGGAAAAAATACGAAGCCTAATTTTCACCTCCTCGAACTTACCATATATTTGGGTCATTGAGCATCTCCACAATGAACTTATTTATCTTTCGCAGCGTATCTGCCGTTGGAACTTATTGATAGGGTTTTTGTTCAATGTGCATTTCATTGGCCACGACCTCGGTCTGTTATATAAATGACTACCACTCCTGTAGGTTCGGTTCTTTGCTGTGTGGTGGTATACGTTCAGGGAGCCTAATGTATGCTTATGCTACAATCGCTCGGCATATTGACCGAGTCCAGTATGTCTAGCAATTTCCTCCAAGAACCGAGTCCATAAGAAGGCCACGCAGTCTTCTTCCGTTGTAGTCGATCTCGACTTCCGTTTGGCCGAGCGTGATGGCACCGCTTCAGTACACGTAAAGGTCCGACGCACAGAAAACGCTTAATTGTCGAATCCCTTTCGCAAGGTCTATGTCCGGGATTTATGAAGACAAACTGCTGCCGTTAGGACTAAGCAACGAGCATCTAAAGCAAGCTGCGTACATCTCATTTACGGCTAAGTACATCCTAAGTACCACGCCAATGAGTATATATTCCACGTGTTGCAGCAACATAGCATGAACTGAAATAAAACGAATTAGGTAAGAGAAGCCGGCCTGATGTAAGCGCACCTATACATATATAGACATGGTTACTATCGTGGTGGCGGCATAGCGGGCGTTAACGGTAAACTGGCTTCTTAAATTATGCCCAGATTTAGAAACCACAATATTTATTCAAATATATGTCGAAGTTTTTTTTTTTTCTTTGGAAAATGTTACCCCAAGTGAGCTATCGACCTATATTCGTGAACAAAGTGGCAAAAGTACCGAGCTAGTGAGATTTCTCCGTCGCGCCTCCGTAAAACCAGTCAGGACTGGCGTCAACACAATTTATGGCAACCGAGGACGGCGTCGTTCGGGGTGCCGATGACGCCTGCGAAGCATCCGACGAGGGTGACTTCTCTGGCAGTTCCGACGTGGATGCAGCTTGGGACAACAACAACCGAGATTTAGCAGCCGAGCTTTCGGTTGTTGAAAGGTGGGTCAAATTCAAAGTTTTTTTTTTTCGTTTTTCTAAAATTATGTGTGTCGACCTATATACGAATTATGTGTTGTTGTTTTTCTTGTTTATCGGCAAGTTCGATATAGGTGTCAACTTATGTTCTTGTTCGACCCATCTTCCAGCAAATACGAAACGCTAATCACTGTTTTCTTTCTCTCATTTGTTAAAAATTTCTCTCCAGCCAGCACCGCACTTCTAGAAGAGCGGACTTGTATTAATACGTATATGCGAAAAGGAAGCTCGCCTATGTTTCTGAGGAAGAATTTTGCCTTTTCATGCTGAGGCTGCATTTTGTTTGGACCAGGGTTGTCTTACAATGTACGCTTTTGTCGGACTTGTACATTTTATTGGTAGAACGAGAGAAGGGAAAGCCAGCGTAGGTTAATCATAAGGAAGTCCGGTTTTCTAGCCCACACGAGACAGCTGGAAAATGAACCTAAAAGACAGGAAGACAACAAGGTGTATAGATAAACGTAAATATATGCGCGGAAGGATACAGGCTGCACTCATCTCTCCTTGAAGTTGCATACACAGAGGGGTCTAAAATAGAAAAAGTAAATGCTGTTACAAAAGACGGCGGCATCACAGCATACCATCTCGAGCTGACGTCGACGCCTGTCTTTAATCTCAAGCTTTAATTCAATGGTACCCTAAAAGAGGCGAAACGGACAAATGCATAGCGGGAGAATTCACGCTATAGATCCCAGTATAACTATTAATGGCCTTCACTGAACATTTGCGTATCAGTTAAAATCTGCACGCACTGTGTGCATTGGAGACTCGGACTCATCCGCTCATCTTTCCTTTTCTTCTGTTTCTTTGCGTAAGAAGAGCATTATCCGTACCGTACAAAACCATTACTGGACGGTCTATTCTTACTTATGCAGCACTCTTAATTAATCCAGCATTACGGGGAGCGTAACGAACCCACATCGATGCTTCGTCATAACAGTATTAGCATGAACGAAGCAGCAGTTTAACGGAAAATCGGCTTTTACTAAGCATATAAGATCCGTTGCGCAAACCGCGGACGCTGAATATTCCTTCGGGTCGTCGGCTTTCACGCGACGACAGCAAATTATCGTTATTAGTGAAGCACTGTGCGCATAAACACAGTTCCTTCTCCTTTCTTTCTTCTTTTTTTTACCCATTACATCCTTTTTTTTCGCTCCGGCGACGTGCCAAGCTTACAGCACTTCTGACTCGGCTACCGTGCGCTCGTTGCGCTAGTGCATGCATCGGGTGAATGCCCCCGATCGCCGTCAGGGCATCGTGGCTAAGTTCGACGCTGACGACACATGTCAGCCATCGTCAGCACAACAAACTCTCGTGGGCTGTCATTATAGAGACTCCACCATTTTGTCAAACAACGACTCAACAAAGCGTGATTAACGACGCAGCATAAACGACAAAAAAGCTGCAATTGTTAGAAATACAGGAAGGAGCAGTAAAGAGTGCGCTGGAGGCCGATTAGTTAGCATGTTGCGCTGCGCTACCATTTCTTAAATAACGTCGCACTCAAGATGTTGCTCACGTAGACTCAGCTAAAAGTTTTGCCATTACCTTATACTTATACTGAGGCAATGTGGCGTGCCTTGACATCAAAGGCAAACACACGCACGTACGCAGAAAAGACAAGCGCTGTCCCGGTCGCGTGTGTATATACAAACACGCAATGTTCGCACAGACGCGCTATGTCTTTCTTTTCCTCATTCGTGTACATTCTCCTATTACAGTATAACTATAAAAAATCTAACGACCTGTCATTATACCTGCATGACGTTTCCCTTGCCTAAGTATCTTCTAGTAAACTAGCGAATTTTACTGGACGTCTTCGCTTGCACACCGCATGCATCCTAACCAAAGCTTGCTTATTCTTCTTAGCGCGAGGAGGCCACCCCCTAACTACACCCTGTGCTGCTTCAGGGCGATGGATTTTTCGGCCGCAGTGCATGCCTATCATGCTCCTTTATACGAATGTGACCGTCACGCTTCACTCCATCCCTCAGGCCCATATTATCATTATAAAAGGAAACCAGGCTAGTGCAATGTCCCGCAGTAGGGCGCATATGAAGAACGCACCTAGACTAAAAGTGCACCTATTCATGCGAATCACAAGCACATCGCATCAGAAAGCCAGAGAGAAACGGGGTGGTTCTAATGGCCTCTGTGTCACTTACTGTCGACTACCGCTGCCTCGAAACATTCTTGGCAAGCTTGAGTCAAAAGCATGTTTAATATATGCACGGCTACCGTCACGCCGCCATTATTGCGCTGTTTATGCCCATGTAAATTTTATCTCATAGCACTGTAATAATGCCTACGCAAATGCAACGAGATAATGCCAGCTAGAATGTGCTGACGGGCTGATTTAGTGTAACATACTGCC
This sequence comes from Dermacentor andersoni, assembly GCF_023375885.2. Lineage (NCBI taxonomy): Eukaryota > Metazoa > Arthropoda > Arachnida > Ixodida > Ixodidae > Dermacentor > Dermacentor andersoni. Next base: position 52,745,411 of record NC_092817.1, on the reverse strand, counting down.
ATTTTCCAGTGCGCAAGAAAAGGTAGAAAAAGAAGAAAAAAGCATGCGTGGCTCTGTTATCGGAAACACCAGAGACGAGTGGAGCTGGGGGAAGGCCAGTAAAGTAGTGGCAAGCCGCACACAAGACACACGAGTGCCGGCAACGCGTCCCTACGGCGTCCGCCAAAGGCGTCTACTACGGCGTCCTCGATTCGCGTGGCCAACGCCGTAGTAGACGCCGCGGTTGTCTCCATTGTGCACGGAGCGGCGGGCGAGGAGGACATCGAGGCACCCTAGCAGCCACCGTAGCAGAGCGCCCCTCCTCCCTCGCCTGGCCCGCTTGCCTCGCGCGCCACAGGAGAGGGCACGCATCCAAGCCGCATTCCTAGCTCGCGTGCTGATACTGTTCGCAGATGCTGTTCTGCAAGGGCAGTCATTTACAGCTTGCTTTCTCTTTATTTTGAGATAAGATTGAACCATCCCACCTAAGCAAGACTGGTCCTGATGTGTTTGTTGTATCTGAAGCATAGCGTATTCTCACTCTTGCTAATAATGAAGGTCGCACCACAGTCGTTCGTAATAAACGAATGTTCGTAGGAAGTGAACATTTATCTGCAAGATCTATGCTATAGGCACCTAGTACTTGATAATAGATGCACTTAGGGAATTTTACACTGTAATAGAAACCATTGTAGAGAAAGATTGCACATTCACGCCATTTATTACGATATGCAACACCGGTGCTGTGAAGCACAAAGAAACACCACCTATTTATTTATTTATTTATTTATTTATTTATTTATTTATTTGTTTATTTATTTATTTGAAACAACACCAAGCGCTGAGGAATTGTGTGAGAGTGGGTCACATCATATAAAAATAACAATAGCGGAACGAAGCACGGAACGTTATACAATATTAGTGGCATATCATAAATACAAAAGAAACATCCAGCTGACTACAGACGTCGTAACCAAAAAAAAAAGCAGTTAACCCCTACGCGATGCTTGCACCAAACCACCACGCGGTGATCAGGTATAGATAAAGAAAGAAAAAAGAGGGGATGGTCAGATATAGATACAATATGCATGGTAAGGTAGCTCCTACCCTTAGATGTGTGCGGTATGAAGACAGTAAAAAAAAAATGTTCGTTTTGCAGAAAGTGCATCTAACTTTGTGTTGATGAGAAATGTGAGATGAGGGATAAGAGGGAAGCATGATAAGTTCAGCATGCAATTACACTTCCCAAAGAAAACAAAACAAAACACAAAGGCAGTTAAGAAGTTGACAATTTGATCGCGTTTTCCCAAGAAAATTGGAAATCCGAACGTATCTTTTCACTTCGGTTCCACGCTCGGTCAATATTTATAGCTGGAGAGTTGATGAATTCACTATGTATTGTTCCTGACTGTCACTGCTGCCTCGTGGATGGCAAGAATCATCCTTTCTTGTGGTCCCATGTACACTGACTCCCTGCCTCCTCCAGAGGTCGACAACGTGACGTAGATCTACAACTTACTGTCTTTCCGCGGCGTGTTTAATCTTCCATGACAAAACGAGAAAAGCAACAAAGAAGACGTGAGGCGCTATGCTTCACTTTTTGGCATATGCGGCGCTGCCGTCGCAGGAAACTCACGACTAATCACAGGCACACGCACGAGGCACTCAGGCGCGGAAAGGTCGGAAACACCCGGCAACATTGACCTCGCGGCAATTCGCTAAAAATACTACAGCTCAAAGGCGTTATCCGTCTTGTTTAGCAAGAAAGAGATGAAAGCACGCACTGGCAGAAATAGCTGGACAAAGAATCGACAGTATGATATGCAACAGGCTGACGAAACTTAAACGCACTTGAGCGCGCCCATGGCGAAGCTCGAACGTGCAGCTATGGCGCATCCTTAGGACACGCATTTATGTCGTGCCGCATTGAGTACCAACCTCCGCAAGTGCTTGCGCGATGGCTCGGTCGTTAGTGTACCGCGCGCTGTGGTCGTGTCAGGTGGCACAGGCCAACGAACTCGGAAGAGTTCAATGCGTTTTTTTTTTTTGTCACGTTGTTAAATGCCTCTGCTGCGAACCGTGTAAGAACAAAGTGAAGTCCAGGCTTTATTTCTTACCACCTCCCCCCATCTCTTACTGATGTGAGCTTTGTTGCTTTCGTTGGAATGTGGTTTATGGCTTGCATTTTATCAGTGTGATTCGACATTCTCAACCCTCCTATAAGAGAAAGAGCGAAGGTCATTGACTTCGCCATTATTGAAGCAAAGAAAAAGAAAATAGGAAGGAGAAGCGAAAGAAAATACAAGAAACAAAGGGTATGCGCATTCAAAGCACATATCGTGTTCTATGTGAAGCGTAGCTCTTGTGGTGCATGTAATTAAATGCTACACAGGTGATGGTGATGCGTGCACTTGCGTTTATTCACATATTGGGGAACGTCTAATCACATGCAACGTTTATCCACCACAAAAATCGGGACTTTATTCTCGTCAAATTCTTATGTTTATGCGGTACGCCACTCACAAGCTATGCCGAAATGCAAACACCAAATCACGTTGATGCAGTGTGAGACGTCTACGGAGCAATGTCCCGAAGGGGAAGGTGACGTATGATGCTATTCGAGGAAACTCCGGTCAACCTCTCCGCTTTTCGTCTCATTAAGCCTCTCCTTTTTGTCGAGCCAAGAATGATGATGACAGCTGTGTGCACAGAGGACTACGACAAGTATCTGGCTACATTTAAGAGATTCTGTGTACCTCTTATGTCACGGTGGCACATATAGCCGTTCTGAAGGATTGGCCAAGAATGGGAACACGCGGCCTGCGGGACATGCCATGGCAAAGTGAAAGAAAATCGGAGTAAATAAGAGGACTCGTTGGATATGATGCGATATTTGACTAAGAAGTTAGTGTGCTTTAGAAATACACACGGGGTGATCATTTTCAAGTTTTACGGAATTTTTAAGGATCTCTTGTGGCAGATGGCATAATTCTTGTCCTCGACCTGGATTACGCGAAGAGCAGGACATTACTAGCACGAGCAATCGAAACATAATTTCAGCTAACTGACAACAATTTAGTAGTGAACTTCTTAATTAATTGCTTTATGACAGATATCGTAATTTGCGAATTTTAGCCGGTTTGCAAGACGTATCCACTTGTTTTTCTAGGATGAAACCAGTTTCAAGAAGTTATTTCCCAAAGTGTAGGACAAAATGCATGGGCGTTCCAGTTACTTTTGTGCTTCAATGCATAAAATCGCGTTGTTTTTAAAGAGTAAGTGGAACAACGGTGCAATTTTACGGCGAGGTTGATGGCGCATATCTCCAAACTGATGTCATTCTGGACTTTCACAAGAACTGGATACGTCTTGAAAACTCACCGCCTATAATTCGTAAAGTGCAATGTATATAACGTAACGCAAATAAAAAGGAAGTTAATTCGTGAAATTGGTTTATAATTAGTTGAATGGGTATTTCGATTTTTCGAGCAAGTAATGTACACCTCTCTGAATAATTGAGTTTATGGACAAGAATATTGTTACCTGCAACAGACAATTCCGTAAAAGTGAAATGTGATCACCCCATATAAGCCTACATTATATGTCCAGGTTTTATGAAAGAAATAATTTTTTTTATTATGCGGAACAGAGGTGCGCTTCCTTAAGTTACTACGTAGGTCACCATACAGGGCTTACGTAAGCCCATTCGGTGGTAGTTGTATTCGGCACATCTATAGTCTTCGTATTCACAAGGGTTGTTCAGTATAGACTGAAGCTGATACTCTGAAATCTTTATCTTTAAAACAATTTCTTTCAGCTTCCCAGCATGAGAACTGTACGCCTTCCACCTTTTATAACAAGTCCAGATATCATGAGTGAAACCATCTTTTGCCCTTTTCCTAAATATCGCCTCCAGTGCCTTAACAGCCCATGAATAACTATCAGAACTAAAGATGTCAGTGGGTCATTTTCAATTTTATTGATCACCCCTCGTACGTCCACAAATATATCCACCCAGATATCGACCAATCGAGCAGCAGACAGCCGCCGCGTCAAACCCGGGAAGGTAGGCAAAGAGAGTTCTGCTTAAACGAGCAGACATAAGTCACGTATCCGCACTCGACCTGCGCCGAATGCTCGTTCCTATGCAGCCGTGTGTTTTCATATTAATTTTTTTTCATTTCCGACTTCGCTCCGATTCCTTACCTTTTCTTCAAGTGCACATGTGTCATCCGTCCTTGTTATATTATACAGGGTGTCTACCAGCCGGGAAGACCGGGAAAACCGGGAATTCTCAGGGATATTGACTAGTCTGGAAAAACCCAGGGAAAACTCGGGGAATTTGTGCTCCTATCAGAGAAAATTAGCTGTAATCTTATTGAAAGGGAACGAAAGTCATGGTAATGCTGGCTCGAGTAACAGACAGGAATCGTAATGAATTGTCTTTGATGCCCCATAATCGGCTGGAGGAGTCGCCAGTGTGCAGTGAACGACCGACTTTTCGGACGGCTTCGCGGTGTCACCACGTACCCCCTAGAGTCAATGTATCAGAACGTCTGAAATTTCGGACGCAAGAACCCTTCGCCGTACGATTTTCCTGAGTTTCCTGCCGGGACCGCCCGTCCGAAACGGCATTAATCAAAGCCACCACCACGGCCGTTTTGATTACCTTGGCGCATCGAACCGGCGCTCTCGCATGCAGATCCTGCGGCAACGCTAGGCCTAGCTGCTTCGACGTTCGCTACTAAGCTTCTTGCTGTTAGGTGCAGTGTTTTTAATTGAATGAATTCGCCGCTATCATCCATGGCACTGACTCCGAATTTGTGGTCCTCACGATTGGCTTCGAAGCTCGGAAGAAACAATGCGTTGCATAATGCCAGTTCTCTGAAAGTCTCCTTCGCCTCTGTACAGAAATGTTACTTCGTGAAGCATGCGCAAAAGTATTACGGAGAAGCTTAACAAGCGTATGAAGGGGCTATTGCCACGGGTCACAGTATGTATTCCTTAATTTACACGTGTGCACCCGGTATCTCCTGTCACAGTCCGAGCACCGATATGTCTAATACGTGTAGTGACAGGCCTTCAGAGCTTTTTCGAATGTGACCGTGGTGGTTTGAGTCCTTTAAGGGCAGTAAAAGGCATGCATTCTTTTCCAACCGGCCGATTTTTCGGACGTTTTCTCGGCCCCTAAGGAGTTCGAAAAATTTGACGTTGACTGTACAACCAAAAAGATCCTTCAAACGGTCCGTGGGGGCAAACGAGCGGCAGAAGGAGGACGAGAACAGAAAGGACCTACGCATTGAGGAATGAACAGGAAAGGATGCGTGCTGCCACCGTTTTGAAGGAGCTTGAGCTCAAAAAACAAAGTGTTGGCTGATGCCGAAATGCAGTTGTCCCTCATCCACACCAAAATAAACTATTTAAAGCAGTGAAACACAACACTGAGGCATCGTGCGCGGGCTGAGAGTATGTCAGGACAGTTGAGGTTGACTTACAAGCTGTTGAGAGAGAATCTCAATTGTGACAAAGTTCGGGCCTCATACCACTAAGCTTGCTATCAGTTGAACGAAATAGCTCATATTCGAAAATATTTGCCTCTTTATGCATCTCCTTTTTAGTCGTATTTGAGAATGTCCAACTCGATTTGCAATTTTTTTTGGAAACATTTTATTTGCTGTACAGTTTACTAACCCCTCCCTTCTGTTCTCTTTTTGAATAAAATAAACACTACTCCTTAGCATTAAACTGGATCAAGTCCTGTATTTTTAGTTTTTTTCCCATGCTTACTAGAGAGTGACAGCATCGGGCGACATGGTTTCACCCCGTCTAGAGATAAAACATAGTTCTGCGTCACTCAGGGAATTTTGCAAAGAACTCAGGGAAATTGGAAATGTCAACTTGGTAGACACCCTGAATATTTTTTTCATCTTATTAATATTTAGAAGATCTTGACGCTTTTAAGCGATGCGGGTTATATTATTTCACATAGAACGGATGCATACTAAAACAAAAGAACAAGATGGCACTCAATAAAAGAAAGTTACAAGGAGGAAAAATTCAAACCATAAGTTAGGGGCCATAAATGCATTAAAGAAAGCTTACAACGAAGGTCATACAAAACATGGTGGGCCATACAGCGTACTCACATAAATACACTAAAATTCCAAAACACAAGTCACAGAAGTCAGCCTGAAACGTAAAGCCAGCTCACACAGACACACTTAATAAAAAATATAAAACGCCGACTCAGATTACAGAAAGACACATGAATTCCGGCGCGCAAAATTAACACAAAGTAATCTTCAATATATACATGTAAATTCTACATCGCATCAAACAAACTGTCATAATTCATTTCCAGCAATACTACTCCATTACAGAAATATCTGGCCTCTTCCAAGACAACAAAACGGCATGTTATGGGATTTCAGTTTCGCGGAATTTCTGGTTATGCGGTTCATTACTCTAGCTTATCAGCCTTAACATTTCGATCACCATAGTGAGTCGTCGTAGAACGAGAGATAACGCCTGCGATTTTAATGGGTCTCGTCTATTTCGTTGGTCTTGTATGGTGTCACGTATCGCTGCTTCTTCAAAGTCTCACCGCTTGCATGCAGCCCCGATCCCGCTCGTGCATTCTCATCCAGACGATATGTGACATTTCGTGCACATTTGAGGAGATGTGCCTCTAGAAATGAATTAGGGCCAAAGCACCAATACTCAGCCACTTACTGCAGCCTTTCATGGGCGCTGTATCATTATTTGTAATGGGCTGCTTACGCCGTATTGAATACTTCCCCCAATGACATAACCAAAAACGTCAAGGTCACGGGATGGCGTGCGTACTGGGCGCGGTCTAGCAGTCGGATGGTCATCCGTCGAGCTAGAAACGACAAGCAGCGGTGTACTTTCCAGTCGTTCGCATTTAGAAATATAGTTTCAGCGAAGAAAGGGAAGGCTGGACTAAGCCTATAGAGCGAGATAGAGAGAAAAGGAAAAGAAAGCCAGGGAGGTCAACCAGACGCACGTCCCATTTGTTGCTGTGCACTGGGTTTTATGGGATAGCAAAAAAGAAAATGTCGCAGTTTTGCCCGAAAGGCTAAACACCGATTGCGATAGCAAATTAATGGCTAGCCATACGAAATAAGGATAGTAGTTTATCGGCCTTATCCAGTTGTCCAGTGAATACACCCCTGAATGAAAGGGTGGGTAGGGAAATGGTTAGCTTGTGCGTTATGGAGTGAGTCTGGGATGCCATCTGTCGCTAGGGCTCAAGAGGCTGCTGGTTGTCGGTGGTGCGTATAAGTTACGGGCGTATCGGCTGCGAAAGTGGTGGCCTCCACAAGGGCCTTGATGTTGTAAGGGAACTAAGAAGACAGTAGCGATACACACGCACACGCACCCGAACTCGCACGTACATTTCCTAACTTCGGAATTGAGACGGAATAGCACTGACGCAATATGAATCCAGGAGAAACCTTATGCTTAGCAGCAGTTCTGAAAAATGATAACTATGTTTACAGCCTCAGTGGGCGGATGTCTTGATGTTCTACTTAATACTTATCAGTGCTGTGGAAAATCCATCACTACTTTGGCGAACTCAGACAAAGCCTGTGTAACGAAATGAAAACGCCGCACGAACATCTTTTCAAATGCGTGATAGTTTTTCTAAGGAGTTTCAGATAACACGGAGTTTAACAATCCAACGCTTGCTTCTCGTCCCCTTTTACGGCTTTCACTCTTTTCTCGCCGTGCTGAGCGAGCTGGAATCCCGGGCTTGAACCTGCGGTCGAATGCTCCAACTTTAACAAACCTACTAGCAGAAGACAAGGCGCCTCTCTGCGTCCTCCCCTTACTTTTATTGCGATAGCAATTATATGGACACTCCAGGCGCATTTCTGCCGTCACCGTCGGCGTCTCCGTGAGTTTCCGTATGAGTGAAAACATGCGAGGTTGAGCCGGCGAACGCGGTTCAATCTCGCGTGCGCGAGCGAGGAATGCGTGCCCTCTCCAGTGGCGTGCGAGGCAGGGAGGTGAGGCGAGGGAAGAGGGGGCGTTCTTCTCCGGCGGCTGCTTCGGTGCCTTGCCCTCCTCGCCCGCCGCTCCGTACAGAGTGGAGACAACCACAACGTCTACTACGGCGTTGGCCACGCGAATCGCGGACGCGGTAGTAGAAGCTTTGGCGGACGCCGTAGGGACGTGTTGCCGGCACTCGTGTGTCTTGAAAGCGATCTGCGACGCGGCTAAAGTACGCGCCCGCGCGGGCCTCGTCTTCACAGCGATCTGCGATGTTTGCAGAGTGCGCGTAGTGCCGGTAGCTTTGAATGTGCTGTGCTTTTGACGTTTCGTTCGCGCTGAAGCGAGACATGCTTGAAGGTCAATTCGCTTGCTGCCGCCGCGATTCCTCACTCCAGAATTTTCACAGCGAGTTTCCGCGCTCATCGAGCGAAATGTGCTCATGTTTATCTGTGCGCGCGTGACGCTGTGTTGGTTAAATTAGTTAAAACACGTTGACGGGCTAGTTGGTTTGAATCCATGATAGAATGTGAAAGCGCGGCTGAACAAGGACGTAGAAAGAAGCAGACACACAAAGACAGCGCTGTCTCTGTGTGTCTGTTTCTTTCCACGTCCTCGTTGAGTCACGCTTACATATCATATCATTGTTAATTTAGTTAGTAAGCGAATGTTTGCAATTTTATACGGCCGATAAAACTACTATCCTTCGTACAGCTATCTACTAATTTGCTGTCGCAATCGGTGCTTCGCCTTTCGGGCGGAACTGCGAATTTTTTCTTTCTGTATTTCTTTAACCGCTAGTCCGAATATGGCAAAAGCATTCCCCGGAAAAATCACCGTGGCAACTCGTTTCTTTTGTTCTCCGGATCTTCCACCTATTTAGTTGCTTTTTTTTTTTCTCTGAGACATGGCTTGATGTCCACGAGATGTCTTTTATCGGTGATTGCAACTGAGCGAGTGCGCGTCGTCTTGTCAATAACCTATCGTGTTACAGACAACTTGATACTAGCGCCCAAGGTAAGGCGGGGATTTCAATTAGCCGCAGGAAATCACTAGCGTCTTCTTTCTTTTTTGTCTTTCTTTTTTTATCGAGCGCGGGAACAGGAAGCTTTATGGAAGGCAAAGTGGAGAGGTCGGCCGTAGGGCTGTAGGCGGGCAATTCTTGATGAAGAGTATAAAAAATAATAATAATAAGACAGCTTGCGAAAGCGACCAAACACTATTTCCAGTGGTTCCAAACACCTTTTCGCAAGAGACGGAGGAATACGATAATATATAGTATGTAATGAACAAGATACTCACATGAACTAGCGTCTCGAGAAGATTGAAACACTACGTTCACAAAACCATGAACGCCGTCAACGCGCGTGTATGCAACTTCATCGACTACTATATGCACCCTTGGCGATCGGCCCTGATCACGCTATAGGTTGAGAGAAACCTTAGAGGTACAGTTTCGAATTTCGATTTTTACGCTGCAGGCCTCCGGTATAGGGGTCTTTCAAGACAACACATTAGGAATGAGTCGTGATAAAGCGCTTTGTCGATGGGAAAAAGTTCCACGAATAAATAAAGTGGACGCTGCCAGTGAAAGCGTCAGGCGGAAGGCATCCGACACGACCAAGAAACGTTGTCGCACCACTATAGCCAGGCAGACTGAGGCTATCGCCAACAGCATACTGCTTGCCTATCTTGTGATTACTTTCGTTCCTCCCGCAGAATTCCCTAGCTTCAGCTTTCACGGTTACACGGTTCAGTTAGAAAATCATATAATCCTAACTGTTCATAGAAAATGAGAGAGTAGGCGTTGCTAGGGTGTACTGTGAAAAAAGAAATCAGGAACTACAAAACTCTGAAAGAAATAAATAAAGAAAAAGTATTAAGACACAATGTGGACGATGTCTTGGGCGTAGACGCTGACTTGGGAAATAATGGCATATCGAGTCATTTACACCCGAAGCTGCCCGCTCGGTTAAGCAGTTTGTAAAAGCAGGCGCTTACCAGTAGAAAACGCACGTAATATTAGCAAATGGCGGTTTACGAATGAAAAAACTGTAAAGAAACATCGCATTAATTTGCTACTTGAGTCTTTATTGGCCTATCGGACCATTAGGAGTGAGAGCAACAGAAGCATCTTCACGTTGTGGCGCATCCTCAAAAGCCCTCTAGACGTCAACAACTATCATAGCATAACCTTAATCGAGCAAGCTGACTAATAAACGCGCCGCTTCGTAGAGATGAATGGGCACGCTGTGTCTGCATTCATATTAGCTTTATCACGTCATTAATATTCTTGCATGTCTAACTTCTTATTAAAGCATCTACAGAGATTGGCACAATTCGCGAAACATCAAGGCGAAATACGAAATTCTCGTTAGTCGTGACGACACAGCCACATGACGAAAGACAAACGGAAACACGTTATTAGTTTGGAAAAGCTTTACCAGAAACACACCCAGCTCATTGTGTGAGTGATCGGCAATACCATAGAAGCTTGTGCCCATCGCTTGTTTATGTTGGAGGCCTATAGGTCCCTATGCAACTCGCGTTCCAAACAGCCGGAAGTTTATTTTGGATATATAGCAACACATGCGTCTTCACAACGCGCTCCCAACGGGACGCCTGCGTGACGCTGTCGCCTTGCTCGCGACAGGACGCACAGCCAACTCTGCGACGGGAGGACTGATTGCAACCTAAATTAGATTCCCCTTCTCCCTTCGTGCCTTGTGTTGTTTGCCTAGGGCGTCAGTCATCCCCTAGATATATAACCACCTGGAGAAAGTGTCACTCGCGAGCGATAAACACGCTGTCAAGGTAATCACGTCAACACGCCAAGTAAAGGCCGTTCGTTAAAATGCAGTAAAATCATAGTTGCAACGAGCTGCGAAGTCGTTAAAGCTGTTAATGTACGTATTTTCGCATGTCAGCAAAGGCGAGGTTGTTTAAAGTGGGAAGCCCCGTACTGTTAATGCTTTAACTTCGGTGCGGGTTTAGGAGAACGGGCTAAAAATAAGGCTCGGTCATGTTAATTCGACTATGGCAACTCATTATCTAAACCAGAAACTTTATTCACGGACCGCTTGCACGAAGGGCGTTACGCGTGGATAATTTTAAGCCGGTTTTAAAAATTTCGCGGCAAGGACATTAAGCTGTCGAGTGATACAGCGAAGTGTCTATTGCGACGCCTATTTTCCACGATTGTGAATGGCCTCTGGGCGCTTTCTTTTTATTGCGCTAACAATTATATGCACACTCCAGGCTCATTTCTACCGTAGTCGTAGCAGTCGGCGTCACCGTGATGTTTCGTATAAAGTCCAAGTGCGATAACATTGTCGCTGCGCGCCGTATGATTGATGTGCGAGAGAAAGTACGCGAGGGTGAGCCGACGATGTATAACCATGGAATCCAAATCAACCAAATGTGCGTATAGCTTACCACATTAGCTAAACAATCTAAATCAAGTATTCAAATTTTAAAATTATTTTCGCTGTACAGTGTATTTTAGCACTGCACTGAAAATTTAGAAAAAGGTCAATTTATTACGTTGAAGGAAGATTCTTTTCATATTGTTCCTTTTTGGGAAGGAGCTGGTGACTTAGGAGGCTCGTGAACCCTTAGAAACTGTGCTCATGGAGTTCTTCGGTCTCAAGCAGGATTCCAAAAACCAACGCATGCATGTCGCTCGCCAAAGTCACCCCATTATAGCAATCAGTATCACCTAGGAAACTCACATCAGCAGATTAATTTCAAGGATTCAAAGCTCCGAATGCCCACAATGAATGACAAGGACTAGCAATGGCTGCAGAATCTTATTTCTGTACAGCTGACGGAACAAATATAAACTTTTACATGGGCCTATAGGAACTGTTGCACGACTACTGTTGTATAATTGTTCTCTGTTGTATATTTCATAGGACATTATGTGAGAGCTTGTTTATTTCGCATACATACATATTCCCATTGTCTGATGAGAGAAGTGGGCATTAAAGCTTGTAAAACCATAATCTTTTCTGTTTCGTTATTTTCATGCTATGCCATGATTGGAACTGTCTTCCGTGAATTGTTGCCACAATTTAAGGTGTTTTGCTGCTTCATTATGCTATTGGTGTGTGTGGTATACAAATGAAGTAGCATTTAATTTAACATTCTCTTGTTCCTTTGAATGTTATTTAAATATAAAGCTCCTTTGTATACTAAAATGTTTGATGCTTATTTTCACGACAGCGCGAGAAAAGAGTGATTGAGAAAAACACAGAAATGAGAGGAACATTGTGCCAATTATCAACAGGCGCACTTACTTCTCTTGCTGCCCATTTTGATAGCTAATATGCTACTCAAATTCTTTTATTTAGTTTTTCATGACAAAATGGGAATTGATAAGGCATCGTATATTAAACCAACATCAGAATGTACAATGTGCTTTTGCCGCTCTAAGAATGTTGTATATTTTATAAATCTCACGGACACGTTCGAAAGTTAATTTTTTTTTCCGAGAACAAACCGTGAATGGAATTGTCTACCAGCTGATATTGTAGAATGTGAAACAGTCGAACTATTTATAAATGCGCTCAGGAACCAATCCTGATTTTTTTCTCATTGTGTTGGTTGTGTAATGATGCATTTCATTGTAGATAATGCAATGTTTTTCCGTTTTTTTCTCTGTGTTCAGTTATTTTTCTATTTTATTTCACAACGTCTTTATGATGTTATATGATGCCACTATCTTGACAAAAAATTATGTGTGCTCACACCTGCTTAAGGCCTGGCACCCAGGCTAGCAGTATGGACTAAATAAAATAAATATAAACGTTAGGAGTTCTGCAAAATATACGAGGGCGAGTCAAATGAAAGTCAGTGAACGCGAATATATGACTAGCGGTATACTTTGTTTAAAAGTAGTCTCAATGAGCATTTAGACATTTGTCCAACTGGCTAGCGAGTCGCGCGATTCCCGTCTCATAAAACTCCTTGGGTTGCTGCTTCAAAAAGTCTCTAACTGACTCTTTCCCGTCATCGTCCGACACGAATCTGGTTCCCTTGAGCATTTTTCTTCAAATGCTTCCAAATGTGGAAGCCACAAGGCGACAGGTCTGGGCTGTATGGCGGATATTGCAGCGTTTCCCACTTGAACTTTGCGAGTTTTGTGTTAACCACATCAGCGACGTGGGGACGGGCATTGTGGAGCAAGATGACCCCATTACTCAATTTCCACGTCGTTTGTTCTTGATTGCGACACGCAGACGATCCGACGTTTTAAATTATCGGAAACCATTGAGTTTCTCGAGCTTTAGCAAATTCTATCAGTAATGGCCTCTGACGACCAAAAAAAAAAAAAGTCAGCAACACCTTTTCGGCAGAAATGACGGCCTTTTCTTTCCTTGGGGGTGCTGAATTCAAATGTTTTCCCTGTAAGGTTTGCCGTCGTGTTTCAGGCTCGTAGTAGTGGCACAATGATTCGCCCCGGGTAACAATTGCAGACAAAAAGTCGTCCCCCTCACTCTAATACCGGATCAGATGAGTCAAGGCAGCACCGAACCTCTCCGTCTTCTGGCGCTGGTTCAAAATCTGGGGCATCCATTGTGAACACAAGAGCCGATGACCGAGGTGTTCATGAAATATGGTGTGAGCCGAACCGTGACTCTTGTTCACACGCCCTGCCAATTCATCCATGCTTATCAACCGTTCTTGTCTAATGAGCCTTTGCAATTGTGTTGGGGTGATTGCACGGTGGCTTTGGCCCGGTCTTGGATCGTTTTTGCTACTTTCCCGTCCTTCTTTGAACCGTTTCCTCCAAGGTTTCACAGCGGCCAATGAAATGCAATGTTAGACGTACAAGGCAGCCATACGGTGACTAATTTTTTTCTGGGAAACACCTTCAGCTGTCAAAAACCTCACGACACCACGCTGTTCAATTTTGGAGTGTCCATTATGTTACGAAATCATGTTCAACCCAGTGTATGAGAGCACTAAAGAACCTTTATCCTCAGACCTGCGTGTAACTTTTGTAAATGAGATGCCTGTGTGCTACGCACACACCTCACACATAATGAACCGAACCAATATTGCGGGAGGTGGGTTGGCTCACTTTCATTTCTCTCGCCTTCGTACATTAGAAATGCGAAGATACAATGGAATATGCAAATGCGAAGATACAGCTTGAGAAAAGGCAAAAAAGTGTCGCTGGAAACAAAATTCACTGCACGTATACATAAAACCTCGCAACAAGATATTTAAATATACGTATAAGTCTCCAATACATCTACGTATTTAAGAAGAAGTCACTATACATAATGCGTCAAACAAGGGAAATAAACATGTTGCGCAACCACAGATTCACAGATCACAGCCTCCGACCTCCCTCCACTCCCTCTGATGCATAGCGTGCGACAGGAGGCGGCGCGCTTCCTCCCCGCTTTTCTCCCTTGCGCACACAAGATTGAGCCACCATCGTCGGCTCACCCATGCCACTCCACCCCCCTCTTACGCTGTCACTCGCACATACTGCATGCGGCACGCGGTCGGAATGTTATTGCCCCTGTACTTTATACGGAACATGAGGGCGACGGCGATAGCAGGAATGCGCCTGTTGTGTCCACATAATTGCTATCGCGTAATATAATACGCGTATCCGGCAACGGTAGCGTCACGTGGCCCATTCGTTTTCACAAAGGAAGAACTAACAAAATCGAACTTTCACCATGCGACAATTTGCTTCGCCGCAACAATGTCTTCTTTCTTTACTTTTGTGGGGCGGGGGCACGGAAATCAAAAAACGCGAGGAAAGCATGTTGGCCATAATCGAATGCCTACTTTAGGCACCAAATGTGGCTACCGAAGGGTTATCGAAAAAAACGTGAGACGCTTGGTCCACAGAGAAACATAGGCATACTGCTCGGTATCCTACACCGGCGAGACAAAAATTTCCGGAGAGGTTGCGCTCAAGTGAACGCGTTGCAATCTGTCGAGCCCCCGCAGTGATGGCAGCGAGCAACTACGCATTGTTTCTTTTTCTCGTCTGCTAGCCAGAAAGCGTCCAAAACTCTGCCAGGTGAAAATCTACTCGACCAGAGAAAAACGAATGCGCATCGAAGTGCGCCGAGCGGTGGTCGGGGCAGCACGAGAAAAACGCATGCGCTCTGGCTGGTTCCGGCAGCCCGCGGGTAGCGAAAAAAAGAAATGCGAACAAAAGAAATGGCTCAATGTGTCCTCAGGAATAAAAATTAAAGTAGAAAAATAAATAAGAACGTAGTTACCTTTGATGGCTTTAGTGTCTTTACATGGATTCTTTGGCGCAGGTGAAAAAAAATGTTGATATTCTCTTCTGGGACATGATGGCACAAATGAACCACCACAACGCTTCGTCTCATCAGACCTCGCTGCGTGCTTTGTCAACTTGTTTTATAGTGGGTTGATTTGGCTTGTCTCGCTGTATGGTCTGATGTACGACTTTATAAGAGTCAATGCACCTTGGACGTCAAACGTCAAACATTAAGCCCACAATGTTCCGGATTTGAAAATTTAATGTAAGACATTGGAAATGTCAGTTGCCCCTTTCCCATCAAAATTTTCTGAGAACTTCATACCCATAAAGTTCCAGATTTGAAATTCATGCGCTCCGTAGATTCCGCGGCCTCCGCGAGATGCCGCGACGAGCCCGCTTGCCGTCAAAACGCCTTTGAAACTTTGTGCTCGGATGGGGCTCCTTGCGTTATGGGACTCCAGGTGCATGGGCGTTGCCGCGAAATCCAGCCCGATTTCTCGATGTTCGTGCTAAAATGTCTTTTCGAGCGTGAAAAGGACATTCTAGACAAAATCGAGGATGATTCTTGCGCCGGGAGTTGTTTTGGTTGGCGGCGCACGAGAGCACGAAAACATTCCGGGGGGTGGGGGGGAGGCGGCGGGGGGAGCGCGGGACTAAAGCCCCATAAGCCCCCGGCCCTAGCTACCCTCTGGTACTGGCATGATGTGATGTGGTAGGAATATGCGGGTTTAGCTTATCGATTAAGGCCGGCAATTGCATGATGTCTTTGCCATTAGTGCTTGGAATTGAATGCGTACCATTGTTCTGCGGCAGTTTATTTCGCTTGGCAGCTCAGCTGTATTTAAGAGGAAGCTTTAGCTCGAGTGCTCCTATCTAAATGCACGTAAAAGGAGAATTCGTTTTTTTCTCGGCAACCACTGCAACAAATTTGACGATGTTTGTTGCATATAAAAGAAAAACTGAAAATCTAGTGACTGTTGTTTTCGAATTCTTTAGTTAGGTTTCAATTTTTTATTAAAATTTGGCAAAGATCAGAAACGTTCAAAATAAGAAACTATCAAGTTATCAAGTTAACTATCAAATTCTGTACATCAACAACAAAAAATGATAATACAAATCTGTGAATTGCATCTAATAGTACGTCTAAAGCGGAGAAAACTTATGTTACACATGAATATAAAGATATTAGTAATATGGAAATACAGCTTTGGCAGAAGCCTTGTAAACAACGTAACAAATTCACGTAAGAATAATCTAATGGATGCCGTTTACAGAACCGCGATATCTGTTCTTGATGCAGAGCTATGAATTTGGAAACTTCGTGCTTCTATCTTTTTCAACCGGTCGAATATTTGAAAATCTTTTTAACCAAATGCAAGCCCTAAATCGAAATCCCGCTTCCAACAGTCGCTAGAATATAACTTTCTCTCTCAAATGCAACAAATTTCAATAAAATTGGCCCAGGGGTTACCTCAGAAAAACGTTCTTGCCTTTTACATGTGTTTGAATAGGCCGCGTCGGAGTTGGGCTCGAGCTAAAGCTTCCTCTTAAGAAAAAAAAAAAAAAAAACATCGTTGCGGAGAGTAGCCTGCATGAAATGTGCGGTTTTGTTCCCTTAGGAAAATCCTACATATGGACAGCTAAGAAAACACGACCGTAGTAGAATCTATACTTGCAGCTTGGCGCACGTATTTAACGTGCTTGTTGTCGCTGCTTACATTTAATATTATGCGGGACGCGGGATAAGAAACTAGCTGTAATGCTCACATAAAGACACGCGCCTAACTCAATATGTGCGTCTGTTGATTTGGTACGAATTACCACGTCAAACAAGCAGCAACTGTGACTAGACCAGCGCCCTTTGGTGCAGTGTCCCAATACGTCCGAGATAGGAAGCCGCCTCCCAGTTTATCTGTTTAAGACAGAAGACGAATACTATTATTAGACACGTCAAGCAGATTCTCAGGACAAACCTTATAATCACGCGGGCGGCAGCTGCCTCGGTCGGTCCTGCTTGGCATGATGGAGAATCGCAATGCAGGACAACCAATTTGTAAGACTTCTTGTTGAAGTAATAAATCCATTTATTTGACTCTGACAACTACGTGACAACTTCAAGGTACATTTTCGGCACTTGCAGCAAGCAAAAGCACAGCGAAAGTTTTTGTCAGGGAAAGATGAACAAGTGTATGACTGGGCGGGAAGAATTTATTACATTACTGTTAAGTCTTCAAGAAGCTGCGAGTTTAACAAAGTGCTGCTTTAATGGTTAGTCCCAGAAAATAACGACAACACTATCAGCCCACTCAACATTGGCTACCGACGTAGGTCGGCAGACTGGGCGGATACTCACTGACCAATATTTCTGCAGACGCTCCACTCAATCCCGCTCACCTGTGTATACTCCCAGTAGTCGGTGCTCACTCATCACGTTGCTACTCACGGCCACTTATAACCATCAGTTCTCACTAGCGATCGTAAACTCCTCCATTAACAATTATCTGCACCCACTGACATACGTGGCCGCGTCTACTCAAACTCGTCGACAGTAATTCCCACTCATATACTCACGGCGACTTAATATCACCGTCGGTGACTCTAGTTCGTACTAACGTTAAGCGGCGATCACTCCTGCTCGTACTCACTCTCGTTTATATCGACACCTTTCCTCACTCGCTGACGCTCCATCTCATGTCTGTGAAATGAGTGTAGAGTGAGTATGAGTCAAGGGAAGGGGGTGGTGGTTGCTCGTGAGTGAGTATGCCAACCAATGGCTACAAAAGACCGCCGCTTCAATGCCACGCTCCTCATGTAGAGAAATATGCCACACGAAACATTCTTTCTCTTCACGACGTTACCTAAATAAGTACGTTTCTTTTTATACGCAGGGCGCCCCAGCTAACGTTATCGAAGGTGTTTAAAGAAAAAGAAAACGATTTAAGAACAAGGTGCAAGATACTGTTTCAAGACCAACGGTGTTTGGTCGAATGACCTTTGACGATGGAACACTGCAGGTGATATAACCGTGTCTTGCACAGTGATTTTATCATTTTTCTTTTCTTGAATAGTTTGGATAACGTTAGTTGGGATACAAGGAATACTGGAGGATCGCCACAGCGTGAACAGTATCAGTAGCAATCTGGGGTTGAGCGCGGTTACGGCCAGGTAATTGTACGGAATGCTTCCGATGGCGAAGCTCCGCCTCGCAAGTAAGATGAAATGACTTCGCTAACGCGTGCGTACATACGACAGCATGGTTGGTGAGGTCACAGCTGTTCATCTTACGTACTCCGCACTTATTCCGTGGCGTGGACGACTGGCACTGACTTGCTCACTGTCGCAATAACTGGGCATGATAAAAAGGACGAAATCGATCTGTTGTGCCTGAGACAGCAACAAAGTACAGCGTTATCAGGAGCAGAAAGCAGACAAAAATTTAACCGTTTCTTGTTTTCATTTTCAGCAATCTTCAGATCAAGAAAGAAATATCCGGCGCGGTTTGGAGAGAGGGGACGTGTGGCGTGCTCGTGTTGCCGTGTCTCGGTATCAGCTCTCTTAAGCACGAAGCAACTTCTGGCATCGTTAGCGTACAACTCTCATTTTCCATTCTCTTGTTCGTACCTCTTCAGATGCTTGCCTGCTGGGATAACTTGTTTTCGCTTGTAACCTTTGTTATTCACATCCTGCTTTCCTTCGACTTCTGCACGCTGGTGATTAGGGAATGCGTCGGGGCTAATTGGAATATCATACTTGTATTTATAAAGCAGTTATGCAAAGTGAAACGTACACAGGGACGAAAACGAAAACAGCACAGACGAGGCGTATTTGTCTGTGCAAGAAAAGGCAACAACAACAACAACAACAACAACAACAAAAAGAAAAAGAAAAAGAAACTGCACGCTGTGTTTTACTACACTATTACTGCAAGTCACGCCAGGAACCAACAGCACTCGGCTCTTCTCTGGGCCTCTTTCCTGAGAGCACGCGAGCTACAAATCTTCTAGTGGATCGATTAGAGTGCGTGGTCTCTGCATAATCCAGCCAAAATAGGGAGCAAATGGAGGCTATATACAAAATTCAGAAGGTAGAAGCAAACTAATGGGGGCAACCACATTTGCCGTTCTTGTTCCTGCTCTTGTTTCTGTTCACTCGCATATTAATTGTATGGCAGCTCTAATCATGATGTTGACATCTGTGGATATATGGACTATATTGACGTTGTGTGCCTTACTAGGCATTCAAAAAAGATGTCATAGACGGTAGAGTGGTAGTGAGAACTATACTACAGTGTTCGTTGATCCCTCCAAGGGCATGAGGCGCAGAGCAACCATTTTAGGGTTTTTCCAAATACGGCTGGTTATTCGCGACGCTGTAATACGTCTTGTGTCAAATGAGATAGGTCACACTTTCGACGGATAAAACAAGGACGACGACGACGACGACAAAGGCGACAACGACAGCAGATTAGATTTCCGGGTTCGCCTCCATCTAATTTTGGAAATATATTCGGAAATATAAAAACTCTTGGTCCAAAAAACTCCGCTAGAACGAAAAGTTAAAACCACGGTTAAACCTTCCTAGCACCATTTTTTTCTTTACTTTAGTGTTCGCAAAGTTCGAATAACTGTCTGTTTCAAGCTTGGAATGCGGTGTAGTAGATAAAATACACTGAACATTACACAGTCGAAGTTGTTTATCGGAGGAGGTAAGCTATCCCACACGTATCAAGATTAACTCCAGATATAACTAAATTTGAAGAAAGAATATTAATAGTAACAACACAGGCCGAAAAAAAACATGATTGGACAATTCAAATATCACTAAAGTCAAGCGTAGCCGGCCATGCTGTATAGGGATAGTCAGGGTACATGATATACCAGAAGCATGTGAAAGTCCAATCGCAGCGCATATCACGACTTCGTTTGTTCAGTCAGTACGTGTAAGGCTTTGTCAGTAAACAAGAACCAACACATAAAAAGAAGCAAGACTCCCCTTGGCAATGACGGTACTCTAGTATGCAATGGCTATCTGTCCTCGCATAGCCGAGAAACTTTGGTTGGTTCTAGACGCTAACCCACATATATCATTCGTGTCACACGACATCATGAGCGTCGCTACGGCATTTATCGGGTTACAGCTACAGCAGTGTCATCACGCAACAACCAAAGAGGCCCCTTACTCAACACTATCACCATCGCATTGTCCACGTGGACAATCCGGATTGTGAGAACGGCGGCATGCCTAAGACTGCCACTCACGTGATTTGTTAGTGATTGAGTGAGTGAGCGAGTGAGTTAGTGAGTGAGTGAGTGAGTGAGTGAGTGAAGAGTGAGTGAGTGAGTGAGTGAGTAAACTTCTACTGGGTACAGCAAACCGCAATAAAACGCACACCCGGCTAATCTGACGACGTGACTGAGAGATCTAGCCTGCCAGCCCGATCGCGTGCCCGCGGACGGTCAGGATTTGGTCCTCAAAGACGAGATTTCGCAGGAGCGCGTCCCACTCTTCCTTGGAGAACTTCGAGCCCAGCGACCCGCACTCCCAGATCATATTAGGCAAAGTAGCAACCTCATAACAGGCCACACAAGAACAATTCGGATAAATCTCGGGATATATGCAGTTAAGGGATGCCGGATTTTGGTAGGAGTTCGTCTGCAACAGTCTGAGCGTGACCGCCTGCCGCCTGCTTAGCTTGGAGTGAGGCGATAATCAATACATCTCCAGGTGCTTTCCTTTTTCGTGACCAGGATGACTGATGAGGCCCACGGGCTAGTGGAAGGCTCAATTATGTTCTTCTTCGGGACCTACGCGACTTCACTTAGAACGATGCTGCACTCTGCAGCAGACACGCGACGCGGTAAGGGTGGCGATGGACGGGACTTGCATCGCCGGTGTGAATCCGATGAGTGACTACGGCTGTCTGGCCGAGCGGGCGGTCATCGAAATCGATATTATCACGGTTACTAAACACTATGCGCCTAAGGTCTTCAGTTTGAGCTGGAGAGAGGTCGGTAGCGAACATCTTATCGAAGTCGCGTTAGGGTGACTAAGCCGAACGGCAACACGCGCCGATAGGGCTGACAGAGGCAGAAATAGTGGGCGCGAGCGGAGATATCTCGAACTCGTGCACAGGTGTCAAACGGGCCACTGTCATGTTACCGGGAAGAACATCTGCATCAGATCCAAAGTTGAGAACGGGAAGCGAAGTAGAATTATCGACAGCGGTGACAACGGTACTTAAGAGCGCGACGCCATGCAATAGAATAACGTCGACAGGCGGAGAGAGAATGCGTAGTCGCCATCGGGAACACGTGGTCGCGCGGCAAAAAGGCACAGTAGTAGCGGCTTGAGGCGGCAACCGGGAAAATTCGGTAGAACACAGGTACGTTTGATGTGCATCACAAACAAAGCAGCTGTCGGAAGGAAGGTCCAGCTGCACAACACCTGTAGCGCAGTCTATTAGGGCAGAATGGGTCGAAAGAAAGTCCAGACCCAAAATCGAGTCACGCGGACAGCGCTCCAACAAAATAAATAACACGTTGATTTGATGGCCGGCAATCGTTACTCGCGCTGAACACATGCCGACAACCGGTGGCGTACTGCTGTCGGCAACGCGTACTGTGCACGGTACGCCAGGCGCGAGGACCTTTCTGAGTGTTTTGCGAAGGGCGGCACCCAATACAAACATCTGCGCACTGGTGTCGACGAGGGACTTGACTGGGACTCCATTCACCTCAACGTCTAATGTAGTTCTAAGGGTAGGCAATGTGATCACAGGATTTGCAGGCCTGGTCGTAGATGCAGCGTCACCTCCGGGAGCATGCACCGAGTTTTCCTGTGGCGCGAACGCGAGGAAGAAGACCGGCGGCCCTGCGGCGAACAAGACCGGCGACTTAGGGGCGATGGCGACCGGCTGCTTCGGAAGGTCGTAGGTACGTTCTCGGTATTCGTAGATGAAGGACTCACAGAAGAACAGGGAGCACCTCGATTTGGACGCTCGGACGGGAAGCTCCACCTAGGGGGCGATGACCAATGACTGCGGCAGTGACAAGCGATATGTCCAACATGCGATCAATTGAAACAACTCGGCCTATCGCCCGGTGTTCTTCAGTCGGCCGGCTTACGACAGCGAGTTGGAATTGCTGAAAACGGGGAAGCAATGGTTGGGCGGGGCCGGTCCTGGCTGACAGTGGCATCACGAATGGGGCAGAGAGACGGAAGGCCTAAATTTGCCATCTCTTGTCTGACAACGGCCTGTATAAGCGATACAGAACATGCTTTGTCTGGAAATGCTGGCGAGGAACGGCGGAAGGCATGGCTTCGAGCTCGCGACGAATTAACCGCGTCAAATTTTTTGCCGAGACAGAGGAGGTCTACGTGGCTGCTCTTCACACGAACCCTGTTGAACTGCTGCGTAATGCGGCGACTCTTTATCAGTTCAACATTGCGGCACTCTCTGATGATCGCGTCCACCAAGTCATAGTTTTTGCAGATAAGCAGGTTGAATGCGTCATCTGCTATGCCCTTCAGGACGTGGTCAACCTTGTCGGTCTCGTTCATGTCTTTGTCAGCTTTACGACAGAGCGCGAGGACATATTGAATATATGCCACGTAAGATTTTGTTGACGTTTGAGCACGGGTCAATAGCTCCTTCTTCGGCCAAAGGGCTTTCCAAAGAGGTCTTGAAGCTTCTGCTTGTAGACGTCCCAACTTGTTCTATCGTGTTCGTGGGTCTCGTACCATGCCAGCGCTGTGTCTCGGAGGTAGAATATCCCATTCGCTAGGATTAGCGTTGGGTCCCACCAATTGTTTTCGCTTACACGCTCATAGGAGGAAATCCAATCGTCAACATCTGTACCATCGCTGCCTGGGTCTCGCGGCTGGGACAACACGATGGAGGTCAGAGTCTGTGGCATCGTAGGTAGGTGGTCGGTCAATGTGGCGCTTTGGCTGTTGATCATCGTGTCAGGGCTCACGCGGCAACCGCTGCGAATCCCCGTGTTGGTACCCAGCACCTCCACCAAGATGTTGCAGGCGGAGACAAGCACGAGTGTTGTTTATGCAAAGCTAATGCTGAATGCATCAACTGACGCTAGAACATGGCGAACATATATATATATATATATATGTGTGTGTGTGTGTGTGTGTGTGTATTGGAGACGAATGCTTGAGAACTAAGGGAGAGCGGAGAAAATAACCCGTTTGGATTACTGGTTTGTAATTATTATAGCCGTGTAACATGCTGTCTTTCGGTGGCCACTGGCACTAGCTAAGCGGAGTCTTTTACTGAGCTGAAAGCTGAATTTCAGCAGCAACGAATCAAGCCCGCTTAAACATGGCCCGCAAGCGATGGTCAAGTGTATCACAATGTCGCCATGCAAAGTCCCTCAATCCGATTATCGTAGACTTGCCTAATCCCCCAAATCGGCCAGACGCCCAAAATATGTTTCAGCAGTCGAGCGGTATTGCAATATCCACGGGCCGATGCCTGACAAACTGGAGCGAGAACAGTCGTTCTGAATAAAGTCTTTCTTTGTTCATGCGTGCGTTGCTAGGCAGAGGTTAGTGGCAACGGTACATTACCCTCCTCTAGGTCGTTGCGAAGAGCTTAAACTGTTAAGGTACTGTAATATGTCGCTATTTCTTCATAATCTCTCTCGTCCCTCTGAACCTGCTTTTCTAAGCAACATGGCCGGTCCTTACGTACGCTTAATACCTCGTTTATAATGCATAATTTTTATGGGGTCATGACGACATGTATGGCGCCAGCTAATCCTTTTCACGCAGAAACACGCTCAAAGGAAGGCCACAGGAACGGAAAAATTACACAAAACATACTCAAACAGAAAGTCAACTAATCTAATTAGCACAAACGGCTAGATCGTAACGTTTTCACATAAATAAGGAAAATGTACTCGATCCTAAAGTCAAGTTACGTAATTATCCTGTAGAATGCTTGCACAAAGTGTCACACGATAAATACTGACATGCAAAGTCCAGTTACATAAATACATTACAGGAAAAGCGCCAACAAAATGATGGAGTAATGTAAAAGGAAGGCACATAGGACGTCACCGGGATAGAAGCTAAATCTAGCTGGTTCGACATTGGGAATGATAAACGAGCTCAAAAAAACTGATCAATAAAAGACGCAAGAAACATGCAGGTGCTGCTGTATGTGGATTACGCCTTCCAATTCTTCATGTCTTTCACCCTGCTTCAACATTACTAGCATGAAGTGAAGTACAGGATGCAACAAATTCAGTTCAAATTGTGCCGTGTTGTTGTCGTCAAACATGAATTATGTCAGATGCAGAAAAAAAAGAACAGCACAATACAGACCGTTCAACATTCGTGCTCATGGTATTCCACTTGTAAAACAGATTTCGTTCTCTATACTTCCATAATTAGACCTCAAGCGTCAACGTAAAGACCCGTTACAACCTCCGTCCTAGCAACACGCTTCTCGCTGTACACGGCGAGTATTATCGATGCACGCCGGTAGCGTCATTGCTGTGTTTAAAGTATACTAGACCACTCACCGCACCTCTAACTACGGCCTGTACTATTTTATTATTAGAAAAAGTGCAAAAACCTCCGAGTCTACGGCGTCTTGGGGCCGAGAGCAATAGCGCGGGATCAATTTCCGGCGCCTAGGGCCTCATTGCGACGGGGAGGAAGAGCGGAGGGGAGGGGGGGGGGGTGCGCGTGCGCTTATATTTATGGGGGCGTCCGTAAACGAATGATGGCGCAAATTATTCCGTAACCTGCCACTCCCGCGGCGCCTAATGCCCATGGCTGAGCTTCCTGATAGTTTCTCACTCTGGGACCTGTTGATGCTGTATATATTATGTAATCCCATTTTTTTGTACATGCAATAACAAACAGCAAACTCGAACTTGAGGCTGTTACACGTCATCACACATTTATTTCATCCCGGCAGAATTATATTAGTCTATGTCATTTTTTATATATAGATGTGAAATGAAGATCGTTTTCACGGACTTTTGCATCGTGGTCGCTGTATTAGGCGAATTAACATCAGTGAAATCCCTTTGCCATGGCCTTGCACATAAGCTTACGTTCTTTGACAAGAACTCGCAGGAGCATAAGTTTTGGGCAGGTCGTCAGCATTGACACTTCACGTTGTGATATTAAGATAGGTCGTGTTATTCTAGATTTTGTCATGACTAAATTTATTCTTACGTGGTATTTCGGCACGAAACAATTTAGGAGTTTCAGCCGTTAGTTTTCTTTGTCCTCGCGTAAACAAGGAACTAAAGTATTGTTTCTGGCCATATTATACGAAGTAGAGATGCGTCTCTTTAGAGGACAGATCTAAGGCGCCCGTTCATTCGGCGAGCGTCGGTGTCGGCGTAGCCGAGCGAACGGACGCATCGAAGCAGGAAAGAGCGAACGCGGAGCACAGCGGAGAATGAAAAACACGAGAAGGAACGCGGAGGAGGAGAGTACAGCCGAACCATATAAGGCGGAAAGCGGAGGAGGACGGTGTGGCGAAAGTTTGAGAAGAGAAGCGTAGTGCGGTGACGATGCCTGCGAGATGGCGCCAGAGTAGCGCGCGTCGTCTTGGAGATTCGTCGGCGGCGGCTGCTGTTAATCGCGGCCACGCGTCACCCATGCGCTGGCTTTCGCGATCTCCAGATTAGCGATGCAGTAGCGCCACACTTCGCTCCGTTTGCAACGTGCCGCGCGGGAGAGATTATGCGCGCCAGCCAATATACCGCGAAATGAAAACACGTATAGAGCTACGTTCGTCAAATTTTGAATTGGGAAGTATCGTAATCGTCGGGGAATTTTTCGTCTCTCCGCTTCCCCCAAATCGCCCCACATTTAGTTTTCCAGTTAGTATATAGACAGGCATCTGAAATAACCGCAAGGGACCACACGCTCGACACAGGTAGCAATTCCCGTGCCCGTCCCAAGGAGAGCGCAGATAAATCACGGTGCTTTCCTGCGTGAGTCTTCTCGCTGACAACCATGCTCGGATGCTGGTGATTAAGGGTTTTTCCATGTCCGTAGCATGCCTGCAGAAAAGCCGATAGGGAGGAAAAGAAGGGCTCAGTCCTGGGCGTACACTAACTGGGTTATGCATATGCTCGTAAATCATTACATATAATGCATTATGCAGAACCCCCCCCCCCCCCCCCCCCCCAAGTTGGTTCGTAATGTTTGTCAAAAAATCTTATTGAACGAAACCAACTGTATTTTACCGCAGTACAATAGGGTTGAAATAAGTGGACTTCTTCCGCCTCACCTCCACTCTACTATATTCTTAGTTCTAATCGGCGTGGTAAGCAAACGAATCAAATTTTCTAGCCATGCTCTAACGGTCGAAAGACTTCCATTCTTTTAATTCTTTTTCTGTTGGGCGCAAAAAACTTTATACTGTTTTTGCACGTAGACATTATTATGGTGAAAGCCTAAGACGGCTCATGGGAAGAAAATTTGCCCGTTCGGCGCCATGGCACCAACATTCAGTGCACCAAAAGTGAGTGTCCAACCGTTGAGCTTTGGTGGAGTCGAACTCATGACCTGTGGTGTTAAGGCAACAGTAATCAAGTCAAAGCTACCAAGCTATAGTTAAGACACTCAAACCCACGACTTTTGGTGAGTGTCGAACCCTTGACCTTTGGTGTTAATTAAGGCGAAGTTAATGAAGACACTCGAACCTATGACCCAACATGGAGATATGGGCGAAACGGCCATATCTCCAAGTTGGGTTCGAATTGATATCGCGAAGATCGAGAGTCGTGCCCACTACATTTGGTGTTAATTCAAGGAACTGATAATTGGCCCGGATATCTTGTGAGACGTTGATGGAAATGGAATAACCATGATTTCTAGGGATAAAATCCAGAACGCTGTTCGCGATTTAAATAGGAATTGTAATTTTAAATTTGCAAGAAAAGTCTCAAAAACCAGTCTGGTGGCGAAATCTTGGTACTTCGGATGTAGTCCGTGAGAATGCTGTAGATAAGTCGGTTGTTAATAAGTACAACATAACTATTGCTTAAAATTGCAGTTGCTGTGTTACTAGACACTTGCGCTTTATACTATGCTTCGGAAGTCAAAAACGCACGCGTCGCTGCATCAATACAGTGAACTGCGCATCACGTGTAAAAGCGTAGTTTCGTTTTCGATCCGATTGGTTTCGTTTTTACTGGTTAAATATCAAAGCAGTTGGACAGGAAACCCCCAAAAACACGTAGCTATTATTGCTTAAATACTTTGACACTTCGGAAAACATGAATCGCAGGAGCATCCACTTGATAAACAAAATAATACTTTCTCACACTTACGACCGCCTTTATCGTCTACCTCCCACTAATGCTGGCGTATAATCGCTATAGCGCTCACCTATCACCGTTTTCAGCATGCTCTACATCCTCACTGCAGATCGAAAAATTCTGCTAAAAAATGTTCCACAGCGTTTACCGCGTTACCACTTCATGATTAGACACTCGCACCCGTAAGCTTTGCATTGCATTAAAAAACAGGTACCATGAAAATGGTTGTCAGTCTCTTTAAGGCGAAGTTAATTAAGGCACATTTAATTAAGGTACTCGAACCCACGACCTTTGGCGTTAATCAGGGCAAAGTCAATTAAGGTCGAGTTAATTAAGGTACTATTACGCAGGACCTTTGCTGGAAGAAAACAATAGGAATTAATAACGCATTAGAATTAAAATGTCAAGTAATGTAATGAATGTCTCGCGAGCATGCAGGCTTTCGCCTCCATCCTCTTTAGCGTATGCTTAAGTGGCTGACTTTTCTGGATATATTCAGCACACACACTCATGATAAATAACTGCGTCACTGGCAAATTGATCAGACGCGTATGATAAGACATGCCGTCCATTCCTCGACGCTATGAAGCTACTTCTACTTGTTCAAGGTTAACAAACAATTTAGAAGTCAGGCACTTAAGCTTTGATTTTGCCATGCCGAAATGAAGACAGTATAGGCGGTTGTACCGTGCATGACGTCTACGCGGCGTTGTCACAAGCCGGAAGGCGACGTGATGGTTGTCGAGGAAAGAATGGGGATGGAAGTGGCATGTGCACAGAAGCAGGACATATGTCTAGCCACATTTAAAAATTCTGTACCTCTTGTGTCCCGGTGACACATTACCACTCTGGAGAATTGGCCCAAACTGGTCACACACCCTATGGCACATACCGAACGACTAACTTAAAGTTAGGTCACTAAAAAACTCCCTTTAATGTAATGTGCTACTCTATTAAGAGGTCGGTCTGCTTTAGAGATACCTCATAGAGATATTAGACAAGGACCACCGTCACGAGCGACGTATGTCACGCGCGCATGCACACGTATGAAAGTGCAGCATACATGCTCACGCCTGTAGGTCCTCCGCCAAGTGCAAGTGCCTTGTTGAACTAACTCATTTATTTCAACATAAATTGCGTCGATGAATTAAACTACGACTTACACACATGCTGCAGACATGATAGCTTCGGATTGTAATTCGAATATACGAGAACGGCATCGTCACGTGTCGACATCACCTGATTATGTAATCTGATAACGTCCTCACGTCGGACGTGGCTTCACACGATGACAATTTCGTCAAGTGATGATGTCACCTGATGACGTCATGTGATGCCTCTTGGAGAAGCGGCCCACTGTGCGCTTCCCTCTTCTTTGCGCTCTGTCCCGGCATCGGCCCACATTTTTGTGTGAGCACTGCGGTAGCGGAAACGGAAAATGCCGACCAACTAGAGGCTAACAGCTTCGCTGTAAAAGAAAATAATTTCGAAAGGATAAACGTTGGCGGTAGCGGATTTCGATCGTACGACACAACACTCATAAATCGAGTGTCTTACTCACTGTTCTAAATCAGTGTCACCTGTATATAGCAGGCTTCTGCACTGTTGTATGACATCATGCTACTTGGACTAAAATTTCCTTTGGGAAACGCGGCGTTACAAAACAGGTGACGTCAAAATTATCGTGACTTAATCGGGAGCGTCCTCATTAGGTTCCATGA